>NW_027309910.1:359989-562489 GCF_047496795.1 Chiloscyllium punctatum | reverse complement strand
ACAGATAGACACACATATACAGACACAGAGAGAGAGACAGAAACACAGATAGACACACATATACAGACACAGAGAGAGAGACAGAAACACAGATAGACACACATATCCAGACGCAGAGAGAGAGAGACAGAAACACAGATCGACACACATATACTGACACAGAGAGAGAGACAGAAACACAGATAGACACACATATACAGACACAGAGAGAGAGACAGAAACACAGATAGAAATACATATACAGACAGAGAGAGATACAGAAACACAGATAGACACACATAAACAGACAGAGAGAGAGACAGAAACACAGATAGACACACATATACAGACACACAGAGAGAGAGAGAGAAACACAGATAGACACACATATACAGACACAGAGAGAGAGAGACAGAAACACAGATAGACACACACTATACAGACACAGAGAGAGAGAGAGAGTCATAAACACAGATCGATACACATACACAGACAGAGAGAAAGACAGAAACACAAATAGACACACATTATACAGACACACAGAGAGAGAAACAGAAACACAGATAGACACACATATACAGACACAGAGAGAGACAGAAACACAGATAGACACACATATACAGACACAGAGAGAGACAGAAACACAGATAGACGCACATATACAGACACAGAGAGAGAGAGAGAGACAGAAACACAGATAGACACACATATACAGACACAGAGAGAGAGACAGAGAAACACAGATAGACACACATATACAGACAGAGAGAGAGAGACAGAAACACAGATAGACACACATATACAGACAGAGAGAGAGAGAGAGACAGAAACACAGATAGACACACATATTCAGACACAGAGAGAGAGAGAGAAACACAGATAGACACACATATACAGACACAGAGAGAGACAGAAACACAGATAGATACACATGTACAGACACAGAGAGAGAGAGAGCGAAACACAGATGGACACACATATACAGACACAGACAGAGACAGAAACACAGATAGACACACATATACAGACACAGAGAGAGACAGACAGAAACACAGATAGACACACATTTACAAACACAGAGAGAGAGAGAGAGAGAGAAACACAGATAGACACACATATACAGACACAGAGAGAGAGAGAGAGCGAAACACAGATAGACACACATATACAGACACAGACAGACACAGAAACAGAGATGGACACACATATACTGACACACAGAGAGAGAGACAGAAACACAGATAGACACACATATACAGACACAGAGAGAGAGACAGAAACACAGATAGACACACATATACAGACACAGAGAGAGAGACAGAGAAACACAGATAGACACACATATACAGACACAGACAGAGAGAGATACAGAAACACAGATAGACACACATAAACAGACAAAGAGAGAGACAGAAACACAGATAGACACACATTATACAGACACGCAGAGAGAGAAACAGAAACACAGATAGACACACATATACAGACACAGAGAGAGAGAGACAGAAACACTGATAGACACACATACACAGACAGAGAGAAAGACAGAAACACAAATAGACACACATTATACAGACACACAGAGAGAGAAACAGAAACACAGATAGACACACATATACAGACACAGAGAGAGAGAGACAGAAACACAGATAGACACACATATACAGACACAGAGAGAGAGAGACAGAAACACAGATAGACACACATATACAGACACAGAGAGAGAGAGACAGAAACACAGATCGACACACATATACTGACACAGAGAGAGAAAGAAACCCAGATAGACAGACATATACAGACACAGAGAGAGAAAGAAACCCAGATAGACACACATATCCAGACGCAGAGAGAGAGAGACAGAAACACAGATCGACACACATATACTGACACAGAGAGAGAGACAGAAACACAGATAGAAATACATATACAGACAGAGAGAGATACAGAAACACAGATAGACACACATAAACAGACAGAGAGAGAGACAGAAACACAGATAGACACACACTATACAGACACAGAGAGAGAGAGAGAGTCATAAACACAGATCGATACACATACACAGACAGAGAGAAAGACAGAAACACAAATAGACACACATTATACAGACACACAGAGAGAGAAACAGAAACACAGATAGACACACATATACAGACACCGAGAGAGACAGAAACACAGATAGACACACATATACAGACACAGAGAGAGACAGAAACACAGATAGACGCACATATACAGACACAGAGAGAGAGAGAGAGACAGAAACACAGATAGACACACATATACAGACACAGAGAGAGAGACAGAGAAAAACAGATAGACACACATATACAGACAGAGAGAGAGAGAGACAGAAACACAGATAGACACACATAAACTGACAGAGAGAGAGAGAGAGACAGAAACACAGATAGACACACATACACAGACACAGAGAGAGAGAGAGACAGAAACACAGATAGACACACATATTCAGACACAGAGAGAGAGAGAGAAACACAGATAGACACACATATACAGACACAGAGAGAGACAGAAACACAGATAGATACACATGTACAGACACAGAGAGAGAGAGAGAAACACAGATAGACACACATATACAGACACAGAGAGAGAGAGAGCGAAACACAGATGGACACACATATACAGACACAGACAGAGACAGAAACACAGATAGACACACATATACAGACACAGAGAGAGACAGACAGAAACACAGATAGACACACATTTACAAACACAGAGAGAGAGAGAGAGAGAGAAACACAGATACACACACATATACAGACACAGAGAGAGAGAGAGAGCGAAACACAGATAGACACACATATACAGACACAGAAACAGAGATAGACACACATATACTGACACACAGAGAGAGAGACAGAAACACAGATAGACACACATATACAGACACAGAGAGAGAGACAGAAACACAGATAGACACACATATACAGACACAGAGAGAGAGACAGAAACACAGATAGACACACATATACAGACACAGAGAGAGAGACAGAGAAACACAGATAGACACACATATACAGACACAGACAGAGAGAGATACAGAAACACAGATAGACACACATAAACAGACAAAGAGAGAGACAGAAACACAGATAGACACACATTATACAGACACGCAGAGAGAGAAACAGAAACACAGATAGACACACATATACAGACACAGAGAGAGAGAGACAGAAACACTGATAGACACACATACACAGACAGAGAGAAAGACAGAAACACAAATAGACACACATTATACAGACACACAGAGAGAGAAACAGAAACACAGATAGACACACATATACAGACACAGAGAGAGAGACAGAAACACAGATAGACACACATATACAGACACAGAGAGAGAGAGACAGAAACACAGATCGACACACATATACAGACAGAGAGAAAGACAGAAATACAGATAGACACACATTATACAGACACACAGAGAGAGAAAGAGAAACACAGATAGACACACATATACAGACACAGAGAGAGACAGAAACACAGATAGACACACATATACAGACACAGAGAGAGACAGAAACACAGATAGACGCACATATACAGACACAGAGAGAGAGAGAGAGACAGAAACACAGATAGACACACATATACAGACACAGAGAGAGAGAGAGAGAAACACAGATAGACACACATATACAGACACAGAGAGAGAGAGAGAGAAACACAGATAGACACACATATACAGACACAGAGAGAGAGAGAGAGAAACACAGATAGACACACATATACAGACACAGAGAGAGAGAGAGAGAAACACAGATAGACGCACATACACAGACACAGAGAGAGACAGAACCACAGATAGACACACATATACAGACACAGAGAGAGATACACACAGAGAGACACACAAATACAGACAAAGAGAGAGACAGAAAACAAAGATAGCCACACATATACAGACACAGAGAGAGAAGGACAGAAACACAGATAGACACACATATACAGACACAGAGAGAGAGAGAGAGAAACACAGATAGACGCACATACACAGACACAGAGAGAGACAGAACCACAGATAGACACACATATACAGACACAGAGAGAGATACACACAGAGAGACACACAAATACTGACAAAGAGAGAGACAGAAATCAAAGATAGACACACATATACAGACACAGAGAGAGAAGGACAGAAACACAGATAGACACACATATACAGACACACAGAGAGAGACAGAAACACAGATAGACACACATATACAGACACAGTAGAGAGACAGAAACACAGATAGATACAGATATAGACACAGAGAGAGACAGACAGAAACACAGACAGACACACATATACAGACACAGAGAGAGAGACTCACAGAGAGACACATATAAACTGACACAGAGAGAGACAGAAAACAAAGATAGACACATATACCGACACAGAGAGAGAGAGAGAAACAGAGACACACGCATATACAGACACAGAGAGAGACAGAAACACAGATCGACACACATAGATAGACACAGAGAGAGAGAGAAACACAGATAGACACACATATACAGACACAGAGAGAGAGACAGAAACACAGATAGACACACATATACAGACACAGAGAGAGAGACAGAAACACAGATAGACACACATATACAGACACAGAGAGAGAGAGAGAGAAACACAGATAGACACACATATACAGACACAGAGAGAGAGACAGAAACACAGATAGACACACATATACAGACACAGAGAGAGAGACAGAAACACAGATAGACACACATATACAGACACAGAGAGAGAGACAGAGAAACACAGATAGACACACATATACAGACAGAGAGAGAGAGAGACAGAAACACAGATAGACACACATATTCAGACACAGAGAGAGAGAGAGAAACACAGATAGACACACATATACAGACACAGAGAGAGACAGAAACACAGATAGATACACATATACAGACACAGAGAGAGAGAGAGCGAAACACAGATGGACACACATATACAGACACAGACAGAGACAGAAACACAGATAGACACACATATACAGACACAGAGAGAGACAGACAGAAACACAGATAGACACACATTTACAAACACAGAGAGAGAGAGAGAGAGAAACACAGATAGACACACATATACAGACACAGAGAGAGAGAGAGAGCGAAACACAGATAGACACACATATACAGACACAGACAGACACAGAAACACAGATAGACACACATATACTGACACACAGAGAGAGAGACAGAAACACAGATAGACACACATATACAGACACAGAGAGAGAGACAGAAACACAGATAGACACACATATACAGACACAGAGAGAGAGACAGAAACACAAATAGACACACATATACAGACACAGAGAGAGAGACAGAGAAACACAGATAGACACACATATACAGACACAGAGAGAGAGAGAGACAGAAACACAGATAGACGCACATATACTGACACAGAGAGAGAGAAAGAAACACAGATACACTCACATATACAGACACAGAGAGAGAGACAGAGAAACACAGATAGACACACATATACAGACACAGAGAGAGAGAGAGACAGAAACACAGATAGACACACATATACTGACACACAGAGAGAGAGAGACAGAAACACAGATAGACACACATATACAGACACAGAGAGAGACAGATACACAGATAGACACACATACACAGACACAGAGACAGAGACAGAAACACAGATAGACACACATATACAGACACAGAGAGAGAGACAGAAACACAGATAGACACACATATACAGACACAGAGAGAGAGACAGAAACACAGATAGACACACATATACAGACACAGAGAGAGAGACAGAGAAACACAGATAGACACACATATACAGACACAGAGAGAGAGAGAGACAGAAACACAGATAGACACACATATACTGACACACAGAGAGAGAGACAGAAACACAGATAGACACACATATACAGACACAGAGAGAGACAGATACACAGATAGACACACATATACAGACACAGAGAGAGAGACAGAAACACAGATAGACACACATATACAGACACAGAGAGAGAGACCGAGAAACACAGATAGACACACATATACAGACACAGAGAGAGACAGAAACACAGATAGACACACATATACAGACACAGAGAGAGAGAGAGAGAAACACAGATAGACACACATATACAGACACAGAGAGAGAGAGAGAGAAACACAGATAGACACACATATACAGACACAGAGAGAGAGACAGAGAAACACAGATAGACACACATATACAGACACAGAGAGAGAGAGTGACAGAAACACAGAGACGCACATATACTGACACAGAGAGAGAGACACAAACACAGATAGAAACACATATACAGACAGAGAGAGATACAGAAACACAGATAGACACACATATACAGACACTGAGAGAGACAGAAAAAGAGATAGACACGCATATACAGACACAGAGAGAGAGATACAGAAACACAGATAGGCACACATATACTAACACAGAGAGAGAGAGAAACACAGATAGACACACATATACAGACACAGAGAGAGAGAGACAGAAACACAGATAGACACACATATACAGACACAGAGAGAGAGACAGAAACACAGATAGACACACATGTACAGACAGAGAGAGAGAGAGACAGAAACACAGATAGACACACATATACTGACACAGAGAGAGAGACGCACAGAGAGACACACATACACTGACAAAGAGAGAGACAGAAAACAGACAGACACACATATACAGACACAGAGAGAGAGAGACACACACAGATAGACACACATATACAGACACAGAGAGAGACAGAAACACAGATAGACACACATATACAGACACAGAGAGAGAGACAGAAACACAGATAGACACACATATACAGACACAGAGAGAGAGAGAGAGAGACAGAAACACAGATAGACACACATATACAGACACAGAGAGAGACAGAAACACAGATAGACACACATATACAGACACAGACAGAGAGACTCACAGAGAGACACATATAAACTGACACAGAGAGAGACAGAAAACAAAGATAGACACATATACAGACACACAGAGAGAGACAGAAACACAGATAGACACACATATACAGACACAGAAAGAGACAGAAATACAGATGGATACACATATAGACACAGAGAGAGACAGACAGAAACACAGACAGACACACATATACAGACACAGAGAGACAGACTCACAGAGAGACACATATAAACTGACACAGAGAGAGACAGAAAACAAAGATAGACACATATACCGACACAGAGAGAGAGAGAGAAACAGAGACACACGCATATACAGACACAGAGAGAGACAGAAACACAGATCGACACACATAGATAGACACAGAGAGAGAGAGAAACACAGATAGACACACATATACAGACACACAGAGAGACAGAAACACAGATAGATACACATATACAGACACAGAGAGAGACAGACAGAAACACAGATAGACACACATTTACAAACACAGAGAGAGAGAGAGAAACACAGATAGACACTCATATACAGACACACAGAGAGAGAGAGAGCGAAACACAGATAGACACACATATACAGACACAGACAGACACAGAAACACAGATAGACACACATATACAGACACAGAGAGAGAGACAGAAACACAGATAGACACACATATACAGACACAGAGAGAGACAAAAACACAGATAGACACACATATACAGACACAGAGAGAGAGAGACAGAAACACAGATAGACACACATAGACAGACACAGAGAGAGAGACAGAAACACAGATAGACACACATATACAGACACAGAGAGAGACAGAAACACAGATAGATACAGATATAGACTCAGAGAGAGACAGACAGAAACACAGATAGACACACATATACAGACACAGAGGGAGAGAGAGAGACAGAAACAACGATAGACACACATATACAGACACAGAGAGAGACAGAAACACAGACAGACACACATATACAGACACAGAAGAGAGACTCACAGAGAGACACATATATACTGACAGAGAGAGACAGAAAACAAAGATAGACACATATACAGTCACAGAGAGAGAGACAGAAACACAGATAGACACAAATATACAGACACAGAGAGAGAGAGAGAGAAACACATATAGACACACATATACAGACACAGAGAGAGACAGACAGAAACAGAGATAGACACACATATACAGACACAGAGGGAGAGAGAGAAAAACACAGATAGACACACATATACAGACACAGAGAGAGACAGACAGAAACACAGATAGACACACATATACAGACAGAGAGAGAGAGAGAGACAGAAACACAGATAGACACAAATGGCCAGACACAGAGAGAGACAGAAGCACAGATAGACAAACCTATACAGACAGAGGGAGAGAGATACAGAAACACAGATAGACACACATATACAGAAACAGAGAGAGACAGAAACACAGATAGACACACATTATATAGACACACTCACAGAGAGACAGAAACACAGATAGACACACATATACAGACACAGAGAGAGACAGTAACACAGATAGACACACATATACAGACACAGAGAGCGAGAGACAGAAACACACATAGACACACATATACAGACACAGAGAGAGAGAGACAGAAACACAGATAGACACACATATACAGACACAGAGGGAGAGAGAGAGAAACACAGATAGACACACATATACAGACACAGAGAGAGAGAGACAGAAACACAGATAGACACACATATACAGACACACACAGAGAGACAGAAACACAGATAGATACACATATACAGACACAGAGAGAGACAGTAACACAGATAGACACACATATACAGACACAGAGAGAGAGAGAGAGAAACACAGATAGACTCACATATACAGACACAGAGAAAGACAGAAACACAGATAGGCAGACATATACAGGCACAGAGAGAGAGACAGAAACACAGATAGACACACATATACAGACACAGAGAGAGACAGAAACACAGATAGACAGACATATACAGGCACAGAGAGAGAGACAGAAACACAGATAGAAAAACATATACAGACACAGAGAGACAGAAACACAGATAGACACACATATACAGACACAGAGAGAGACAGAAACACAGATAGACACATATACAGACACAGAGAGAGAGTCAGAAACACAGATAGACACACATATACTGACACAGAGAGAGAGACACACAGAGAGACACACATATACAGAGACAGAGAGAGAGAGAGAAACACAGATAGACACACATATACAGACACAGACAGAAACAGAAACACAGATAGACACACATATACAGACACAGAGAGAGAGAGAGAAAGAGACAGAAACACAGATAAACACACATATACAGACACAGAGAGAGACAGAAACACAGACAGACACACATATACAGACACAGAGAGAGAGAGAGACAGAAACACAGATAGACACACATATACAGACACAGAGAGAGAGAGAGAAACACAGATAGACATACATATACAGACACAGAGAGAGAGAGAGAGACAGAAACACAGATAGACACACATATACAGACACAGAGAGAGAGAGAGAAAAACACAGATAGACACACATATGCCGACACAGAGAGAGACAGAAACACAGATAGATACACATATACAGACACAGAGAGAGAGACAGAAAAACACAGATAGACACACATATACAGACACAGAGAGAGAGAGAGCGAAACACAGATAGACACACATATACAGACACAGACAGAGACAGAAACACAGATAGACACACATACACAGACACAGAGATAGACAGAAACACAGATAGACACACATATACTGACACACAGAGAGAGAGACAGAAACACAGATAGACACACATATACAGACACAGAGAGAGAGAGGCAGAAACACAGATAGACACCCATATACAGACACAGAGAGAGAGAGAGAGAGTCAGAAAAACAGATAGACACACATATACAGACACAGAGAGAGAGAGAGAAACACAGATAGACACCCATATACAGACACAGAGAGAGAGAGACAGAAACACAGATAGACGCACATATACTGACACAGAGAGAGAGACAGAAACACAGATAGAAACACATATACAGACAGAGAGAGATACAGAAACACAGATAGACACACATAAACAGACACAGTGAGAGACAGAAACACAGATAGACACACATATACAGACACAGAGAGAGAGGGAGAGACAGAAACACAGATAGACACACATAAACAGACACAGAGAGAAACAGAAACACAGATAGACACACATAAACAGACACAGTGAGAGACAGAAACACAGATAGACACACATATACAGACAGAGAGAGATACAGAAACACAGATAGACACACATATACAGACACACAGATAGAGACAGAAACACAGATAGACACACATATACAGACACAGAGAGAGACAGAAACACAAATAGACACACATATACAGACACACACAGAGAGAGAGAAACACAGATAGACGCACATATACAGACACAGAGAGACACAGAAACACAGATAGACACACATATACAGACACAGAGAGAGACAGACAGAAACACAGATAGACACACATATACAGAGAGAGAGAGAGAGAGACAGAAACACAGATAGACACACATATACAGACACAGAGAGATTCAGAAACACAGATAGACACACATATACTGACACAGAGAGAGAGACACACAGAGAGACACACATATACTGACAAAGAGAGAGACAGAAAACAAAGATAGACACACATATACAGAGACACAGAGAGAGAGAGAAACACAGATAGACACACATATATAGACACAGAGAGAGACAGAAACACAGATAGACACACATATACAGACACAGAGAGAGAGACAGAAACACAGATAGACACACATATGCAGACACAGAGAGAGAGAGAGAGAGACAGAAACACAGATAGACACACATATACAGACACAGAGAGAGACAGAAACACAGACAGACACACATATACAGACACAGAGAGAGACAGAAACACAGACAGACACACATATACAGACAAAGAGAGAGAGACTCACAGAGAGACACATATATACTGACACAGAGAGAGACAGAAAACAAAGATAGACACATATACAGACACACAGAGAGAGACAGAAACACAGATAGACACACATATACAGACACAGACAGAGAGAGAGAAACACAGATAGACAGACATATACAGACACAGAGAGAGAGACAGAAACACAGATAGACACACATATACAGACACAGAGAGAGACAGAAACACAGATACATACACATATAGACACAGAGAGAGACAGACAGAAACACAGATAGACACACATATACAGACACACACAGAGAGAGACAGAAACACAGATAGACACACACATATACGGACACAGAGAGAGACAGAAACACAGATAGACACATATACTGACACACAGAGAGAGACAGAAACACAGATAGACACACATATACAGACACAGAGGGAGAGAGAGAAAAACACAGATAGACACACATATACAGACAGAGAGAGAGAGAGGCAGATACACAGATAGACACACATATACTGACACAGAGAGAGAGACAGAAACACAGATAGACACACATATACAGACACAGAGAGAGACAGAAACACAGACAGACACACATATACAGACACAGAGAGAGAGACTCACAGAGAGACACATATATACTGACACAGAGAGAGACAAAAAACAAAGATAGACACATATACAGACACACAGAGAGAGAGAGAAACACAGATAGACACACATATACAGACACAGAGGGAGAGAGAGAAAAACACAGATAGACACACATATACAGACACAGAGAGAGAGACAGAAACACAAATAGACACACATATACAGACACAGAGAGAGAGAGAGAGAAACACAGATAGACACACATATACAGACACAGAGACAGACAGAAACACAGATAGATACACATATAGACACAGAGAGAGACAGACAGAAACACAGATAGACACACATATACAGACACACAGAGAGAGAGACAGAAACACAGATAGACACACACATATACAGACACAGAGAGAGACAGAAACACAGATAGACACATATACTGACACACAGAGAGAGACAGAAACACAGATAGACACACATATACAGACACAGAGAGAGAGAGACAGAAACACAGATAGACACACATATACAGAGACAGAGGGAGACAGAAACACAGAGAGACACACACATACTGACACAGAGAGAGACAGAAACACAGATAGACACACCTATACAGACAGAGGGAGAGAGATGCAGAAACACAGATAGACACACATTATACAGACACACACACAGAGAGACAGAAACACAGATAGATACACATATACAGACACAGAGAGAGACAGTAACACAGATAGACACACATATACAGACACAGAGAGAGAGAGAGAGAAACACAGATAGACTCACATATACAGACACAGAGAAAGACAGAAACACAGATAGACAGACATATACAGGCACAGAGAGAGAGACAGAAACACAGAGAGACACACATATACAGACACAGAGAGAGACAGAAACACAGATAGACAGACATATACAGGCACAGAGAGAGAGACAGAAACACAGATAGAAAAACATATACAGACACAGAGAGAGAGAGAGACAGAAACACAGATAGACACACATATACAGACACAGAGAGACAGAAACACAGATAGACACATATACAGACACAGAGAGAGAGTCAGAAACACAGATAGACACACATATACAGTCAGAGAAAGAGAGAGACAGAAACACAGATAGACACACATATACTGACACAGAGAGAGACACACACAGAGAGACACACATATACAGAGACAGAGAGAGAGAGAGAAACAAAGATAGACACACATATACAGACACAGACAGAAACAGAAACACAGATAGACACACATATACAGACACAGAGAGAGAGAGAGAAAGAGACAGAAACACAGATAGACACACATATACAGACACAGAGAGAGACAGAAACACAGACAGACACACATATACAGACACACAGAGAGAGAGAGACAGAAACACAGATAGACACACATATACAGACACAGAGAGAGAGAGAGAAACACAGATAGACACACATATACAGACACAGAGAGAGACAGAAACACAGATAGATACACATATACAGACACAGAGAGAGAGAGAGAAAAACACAGATAGACACACATATACAGACACAGAGAGAGAGAGAGCGAAACACAGATAGACACACATACACAGACACAGAGAGAGAGACAGAAACACAGATAGAAACACATATACAGACAGAGAGAGATAGAGAAACACAGATAGACACACACATACTGACACAGAGAGAGACAGAAACACAGATAGACACACATATACAGACACAGAGGGAGAGGGAGAGACAGAAACACAGATAGACACACATAAACAGACACAGAGAGAAACAGAAACACAGATAGACACACATAAACAGACACAGTGAGAGACAGAAACACAGATAGACACACATATACAGACAGAGAGAGATACAGAAACACAGATAGACACACATATACAGACACACAGAGAGAGACAGAAACACAAATAGACACACATTATACAGACACAGAGAGAGAGACACAGAAACACAGATAGACACACATATACAGACACAGAGAGAGACAGAAACAAGATAGACACACATATACAGACACAGAGAGAGACAGACAGAAACACAGATAGACACACATATACAGACACACACAGAGAGAGAGAAACACAGATAGACGCACATATACAGACACAGAGAGACACAGAAACACAGATAGACACACATATACAGACACAGAGAGAGACAGACAGAAACACAGATAGACACACATATACAGAGAGAGAGAGAGAGAGACAGAAACACAGATAGACACACATATACAGACACAGAGAGATTCAGAAACACAGATAGACACACATATACTGACACAGAGAGAGAGACACACAGAGAGACACACATATACTGACAAAGAGAGAGACAGAAAACAAAGATAGACACACATATACAGAGACACAGAGAGAGAGAGAAACACAGATAGACACACATATATAGACACAGAGAGAGACAGAAACACAGATAGACACACATATACAGACACAGAGAGAGACAGAAACACAGATAGACACACATATACAGACACAGACAGAGAGACTCACAGAGAGACACATATAAACTGACACAGAGAGAGACAGAAAACAAAGATAGACACATATACAGACACACAGAGAGAGACAGAAACACAGATAGACACACATATACAGACACAGAAAGAGACAGAAATACAGATGGATACACATATAGACACAGAGAGAGACAGACAGAAACACAGACAGACACACATATACAGACACAGAGAGACAGACTCACAGAGAGACACATATAAACTGACACAGAGAGAGACAGAAAACAAAGATAGACACATATACCGACACAGAGAGAGAGAGAGAAACAGAGACACACGCATATACAGACACAGAGAGAGACAGAAACACAGATCGACACACATAGATAGACACAGAGAGAGAGAGAAACACAGATAGACACACATATACAGACACACAGAGAGACAGAAACACAGATAGATACACATATACAGACACAGAGAGAGACAGACAGAAACACAGATAGACACACATTTACAAACACAGAGAGAGAGAGAGAAACACAGATAGACACTCATATACAGACACACAGAGAGAGAGAGAGCGAAACACAGATAGACACACATATACAGACACAGACAGACACAGAAACACAGATAGACACACATATACAGACACAGAGAGAGAGACAGAAACACAGATAGACACACATATACAGACACAGAGAGAGACAAAAACACAGATAGACACACATATACAGACACAGAGAGAGAGAGACAGAAACACAGATAGACACACATAGACAGACACAGAGAGAGAGACAGAAACACAGATAGACACACATATACAGACACAGAGAGAGACAGAAACACAGATAGATACAGATATAGACTCAGAGAGAGACAGACAGAAACACAGATAGACACACATATACAGACACAGAGGGAGAGAGAGAGACAGAAACAACGATAGACACACATATACAGACACAGAGAGAGACAGAAACACAGACAGACACACATATACAGACACAGAAGAGAGACTCACAGAGAGACACATATATACTGACAGAGAGAGACAGAAAACAAAGATAGACACATATACAGTCACAGAGAGAGAGACAGAAACACAGATAGACACAAATATACAGACACAGAGAGAGAGAGAGAGAAACACATATAGACACACATATACAGACACAGAGAGAGACAGACAGAAACAGAGATAGACACACATATACAGACACAGAGGGAGAGAGAGAAAAACACAGATAGACACACATATACAGACACAGAGAGAGACAGACAGAAACACAGATAGACACACATATACAGACAGAGAGAGAGAGAGAGACAGAAACACAGATAGACACAAATGGCCAGACACAGAGAGAGACAGAAGCACAGATAGACAAACCTATACAGACAGAGGGAGAGAGATACAGAAACACAGATAGACACACATATACAGAAACAGAGAGAGACAGAAACACAGATAGACACACATTATATAGACACACTCACAGAGAGACAGAAACACAGATAGACACACATATACAGACACAGAGAGAGACAGTAACACAGATAGACACACATATACAGACACAGAGAGCGAGAGACAGAAACACACATAGACACACATATACAGACACAGAGAGAGAGAGACAGAAACACAGATAGACACACATATACAGACACAGAGGGAGAGAGAGAGAAACACAGATAGACACACATATACAGACACAGAGAGAGAGAGACAGAAACACAGATAGACACACATATACAGACACACACAGAGAGACAGAAACACAGATAGATACACATATACAGACACAGAGAGAGACAGTAACACAGATAGACACACATATACAGACACAGAGAGAGAGAGAGAGAAACACAGATAGACTCACATATACAGACACAGAGAAAGACAGAAACACAGATAGGCAGACATATACAGGCACAGAGAGAGAGACAGAAACACAGATAGACACACATATACAGACACAGAGAGAGACAGAAACACAGATAGACAGACATATACAGGCACAGAGAGAGAGACAGAAACACAGATAGAAAAACATATACAGACACAGAGAGACAGAAACACAGATAGACACACATATACAGACACAGAGAGAGACAGAAACACAGATAGACACATATACAGACACAGAGAGAGAGTCAGAAACACAGATAGACACACATATACTGACACAGAGAGAGAGACACACAGAGAGACACACATATACAGAGACAGAGAGAGAGAGAGAAACACAGATAGACACACATATACAGACACAGACAGAAACAGAAACACAGATAGACACACATATACAGACACAGAGAGAGAGAGAGAAAGAGACAGAAACACAGATAAACACACATATACAGACACAGAGAGAGACAGAAACACAGACAGACACACATATACAGACACAGAGAGAGAGAGAGACAGAAACACAGATAGACACACATATACAGACACAGAGAGAGAGAGAGAAACACAGATAGACATACATATACAGACACAGAGAGAGAGAGAGAGACAGAAACACAGATAGACACACATATACAGACACAGAGAGAGAGAGAGAAAAACACAGATAGACACACATATGCCGACACAGAGAGAGACAGAAACACAGATAGATACACATATACAGACACAGAGAGAGAGACAGAAAAACACAGATAGACACACATATACAGACACAGAGAGAGAGAGAGCGAAACACAGATAGACACACATATACAGACACAGACAGAGACAGAAACACAGATAGACACACATACACAGACACAGAGATAGACAGAAACACAGATAGACACACATATACTGACACACAGAGAGAGAGACAGAAACACAGATAGACACACATATACAGACACAGAGAGAGAGAGGCAGAAACACAGATAGACACCCATATACAGACACAGAGAGAGAGAGAGAGAGTCAGAAAAACAGATAGACACACATATACAGACACAGAGAGAGAGAGAGAAACACAGATAGACACCCATATACAGACACAGAGAGAGAGAGACAGAAACACAGATAGACGCACATATACTGACACAGAGAGAGAGACAGAAACACAGATAGAAACACATATACAGACAGAGAGAGATACAGAAACACAGATAGACACACATAAACAGACACAGTGAGAGACAGAAACACAGATAGACACACATATACAGACACAGAGAGAGAGGGAGAGACAGAAACACAGATAGACACACATAAACAGACACAGAGAGAAACAGAAACACAGATAGACACACATAAACAGACACAGTGAGAGACAGAAACACAGATAGACACACATATACAGACAGAGAGAGATACAGAAACACAGATAGACACACATATACAGACACACAGATAGAGACAGAAACACAGATAGACACACATATACAGACACAGAGAGAGACAGAAACACAAATAGACACACATATACAGACACACACAGAGAGAGAGAAACACAGATAGACGCACATATACAGACACAGAGAGACACAGAAACACAGATAGACACACATATACAGACACAGAGAGAGACAGACAGAAACACAGATAGACACACATATACAGAGAGAGAGAGAGAGAGACAGAAACACAGATAGACACACATATACAGACACAGAGAGATTCAGAAACACAGATAGACACACATATACTGACACAGAGAGAGAGACACACAGAGAGACACACATATACTGACAAAGAGAGAGACAGAAAACAAAGATAGACACACATATACAGAGACACAGAGAGAGAGAGAAACACAGATAGACACACATATATAGACACAGAGAGAGACAGAAACACAGATAGACACACATATACAGACACAGAGAGAGAGACAGAAACACAGATAGACACACATATGCAGACACAGAGAGAGAGAGAGAGAGACAGAAACACAGATAGACACACATATACAGACACAGAGAGAGACAGAAACACAGACAGACACACATATACAGACACAGAGAGAGACAGAAACACAGACAGACACACATATACAGACAAAGAGAGAGAGACTCACAGAGAGACACATATATACTGACACAGAGAGAGACAGAAAACAAAGATAGACACATATACAGACACACAGAGAGAGACAGAAACACAGATAGACACACATATACAGACACAGACAGAGAGAGAGAAACACAGATAGACAGACATATACAGACACAGAGAGAGAGACAGAAACACAGATAGACACACATATACAGACACAGAGAGAGACAGAAACACAGATACATACACATATAGACACAGAGAGAGACAGACAGAAACACAGATAGACACACATATACAGACACACACAGAGAGAGACAGAAACACAGATAGACACACACATATACGGACACAGAGAGAGACAGAAACACAGATAGACACATATACTGACACACAGAGAGAGACAGAAACACAGATAGACACACATATACAGACACAGAGGGAGAGAGAGAAAAACACAGATAGACACACATATACAGACAGAGAGAGAGAGAGGCAGATACACAGATAGACACACATATACTGACACAGAGAGAGAGACAGAAACACAGATAGACACACATATACAGACACAGAGAGAGACAGAAACACAGACAGACACACATATACAGACACAGAGAGAGAGACTCACAGAGAGACACATATATACTGACACAGAGAGAGACAAAAAACAAAGATAGACACATATACAGACACACAGAGAGAGAGAGAAACACAGATAGACACACATATACAGACACAGAGGGAGAGAGAGAAAAACACAGATAGACACACATATACAGACACAGAGAGAGAGACAGAAACACAAATAGACACACATATACAGACACAGAGAGAGAGAGAGAGAAACACAGATAGACACACATATACAGACACAGAGACAGACAGAAACACAGATAGATACACATATAGACACAGAGAGAGACAGACAGAAACACAGATAGACACACATATACAGACACACAGAGAGAGAGACAGAAACACAGATAGACACACACATATACAGACACAGAGAGAGACAGAAACACAGATAGACACATATACTGACACACAGAGAGAGACAGAAACACAGATAGACACACATATACAGACACAGAGAGAGAGAGACAGAAACACAGATAGACACACATATACAGAGACAGAGGGAGACAGAAACACAGAGAGACACACACATACTGACACAGAGAGAGACAGAAACACAGATAGACACACCTATACAGACAGAGGGAGAGAGATGCAGAAACACAGATAGACACACATTATACAGACACACACACAGAGAGACAGAAACACAGATAGATACACATATACAGACACAGAGAGAGACAGTAACACAGATAGACACACATATACAGACACAGAGAGAGAGAGAGAGAAACACAGATAGACTCACATATACAGACACAGAGAAAGACAGAAACACAGATAGACAGACATATACAGGCACAGAGAGAGAGACAGAAACACAGAGAGACACACATATACAGACACAGAGAGAGACAGAAACACAGATAGACAGACATATACAGGCACAGAGAGAGAGACAGAAACACAGATAGAAAAACATATACAGACACAGAGAGAGAGAGAGACAGAAACACAGATAGACACACATATACAGACACAGAGAGACAGAAACACAGATAGACACATATACAGACACAGAGAGAGAGTCAGAAACACAGATAGACACACATATACAGTCAGAGAAAGAGAGAGACAGAAACACAGATAGACACACATATACTGACACAGAGAGAGACACACACAGAGAGACACACATATACAGAGACAGAGAGAGAGAGAGAAACAAAGATAGACACACATATACAGACACAGACAGAAACAGAAACACAGATAGACACACATATACAGACACAGAGAGAGAGAGAGAAAGAGACAGAAACACAGATAGACACACATATACAGACACAGAGAGAGACAGAAACACAGACAGACACACATATACAGACACACAGAGAGAGAGAGACAGAAACACAGATAGACACACATATACAGACACAGAGAGAGAGAGAGAAACACAGATAGACACACATATACAGACACAGAGAGAGACAGAAACACAGATAGATACACATATACAGACACAGAGAGAGAGAGAGAAAAACACAGATAGACACACATATACAGACACAGAGAGAGAGAGAGCGAAACACAGATAGACACACATACACAGACACAGAGAGAGAGACAGAAACACAGATAGAAACACATATACAGACAGAGAGAGATAGAGAAACACAGATAGACACACACATACTGACACAGAGAGAGACAGAAACACAGATAGACACACATATACAGACACAGAGGGAGAGGGAGAGACAGAAACACAGATAGACACACATAAACAGACACAGAGAGAAACAGAAACACAGATAGACACACATAAACAGACACAGTGAGAGACAGAAACACAGATAGACACACATATACAGACAGAGAGAGATACAGAAACACAGATAGACACACATATACAGACACACAGAGAGAGACAGAAACACAAATAGACACACATTATACAGACACAGAGAGAGAGACACAGAAACACAGATAGACACACATATACAGACACAGAGAGAGACAGAAACAAGATAGACACACATATACAGACACAGAGAGAGACAGACAGAAACACAGATAGACACACATATACAGACACACACAGAGAGAGAGAAACACAGATAGACGCACATATACAGACACAGAGAGACACAGAAACACAGATAGACACACATATACAGACACAGAGAGAGACAGACAGAAACACAGATAGACACACATATACAGAGAGAGAGAGAGAGAGACAGAAACACAGATAGACACACATATACAGACACAGAGAGATTCAGAAACACAGATAGACACACATATACTGACACAGAGAGAGAGACACACAGAGAGACACACATATACTGACAAAGAGAGAGACAGAAAACAAAGATAGACACACATATACAGAGACACAGAGAGAGAGAGAAACACAGATAGACACACATATATAGACACAGAGAGAGACAGAAACACAGATAGACACACATATACAGACACAGAGAGAGAGACAGAAACACAGATAGACACACATATGCAGACACAGAGAGAGAGAGAGAGAGAAACACAGATAGACACACATATACAGACACAGAGAGAGACAGAAACACAGACAGACACACATATACAGACACAGAGAGAGACAGATACACAGACAGACACACATATACAGACAAAGAGAGAGAGACTCACAGAGAGACACATATATACTGACACAGAGAGAGACAGAAAACAAAGATAGACACATATACAGACACACAGAGAGAGACAGAAACACAGATAGACACACATATACAGACACAGACAGAGAGAGAGAAACACAGATAGACACACATATACAGACACAGAGAGAGACAGAAACACAGATACATACACATACAGACACAGAGAGAGACAGACAGAAACACAGATAGACACACATATACAGACACACACAGAGAGAGACAGAAACACAGATAGACACACACATATACGGACACAGAGAGAGACAGAAACACAGATAGACACATATACTGACACACAGAGAGAGACAGAAACACAGATAGACACACATATACAGACACAGAGGGAGAGAGAGAAAAACACAGATAGACACACATATACAGACAGAGAGAGAGAGAGGCAGATACACAGATAGACACACATATACTGACACAGAGAGAGAGACAGAAACACAGATAGACACACATATACAGACACAGAGAGAGACAGAAACACAGACAGACACACATATACAGACACAGAGAGAGAGACTCACAGAGAGACACATATATACTGACACAGAGACAGACAAAAAACAAAGATAGACACATATACAGACACACAGAGAGAGACAGAAACACAGATAGACACATATACAGACACAGAGAGAGAGTCAGAAACACAGATAGACACACATATACAGTCAGAGAAAGAGAGAGACAGAAACACAGATAGACACACATATACTGACACAGAGAGAGAGACACACAGAGAGACACACATATACAGAGACAGAGAGAGAGAGAGAAACAAAGATAGACACACATATACAGACACAGACAGAAGCAGAAACACAGATAGACACACATATACAGACACAGAGAGAGAGAGAGAAAGAGACAGAAACACAGATAGACACACATATACAGACACAGAGAGAGACAGAAACACAGACAGACACACATATACAGACACACAGAGAGAGAGAGACAGAAACACAGATAGACACACATATACAGACACAGAGAGAGAGAGAGAAACCCAGATAGACACACATATGCCGACACAGAGAGAGACAGAAACACAGATAGATACACATATACAGACACAGAGAGAGAGAGAGAAAAACACAGATAGACACACATATACAGACACAGAGAGAGAGAGAGCGAAACACAGATAGACACACATACACAGACACAGAGAGAGAGACAGAAACACAGATAGAAACACATATACAGACAGAGAGAGATACAGAAACACAGATAGACACACACATACTGACACAGAGAGAGACAGAAACACAGATAGACACACATATACAGACACAGAGAGAGAGGGAGAGACAGAAACACAGATAGACACACATAAACAGACACAGAGAGAAACAGAAACACTGATAGACACACATAAACAGACACAGTGAGAGACAGAAACACAGATAGACACACATATACAGACAGAGAGAGATACAGAAACACAGATAGACACACATATACAGACACACAGAGAGAGACAGAAACACAAATAGACACACATTATACAGACACAGAGAGAGAGACACAGAAACACAGATAGACACACATATACAGACACAGAGAGAGACAGAAACACAGATAGACACACATATACAGACACAGAGAGAGACAGACAGAAACACAGATAGACACACATATACAGACACACACAGAGAGAGAGAAACACAGATAGACGCACATATACAGACACAGAGAGACACAGAAACACAGATAGACACACATATACAGACACAGAGAGAGAGAGACAGAAACACAGATAGACACACATATACAGAGAGAGAGAGAGAGAGACAGAAACACAGATAGACACACATATACAGACACAGAGAGATTCAGAAACACAGATAGACACACATATACTGACACAGAGAGAGAGACACACAGAGAGACACACATATACTGACAAAGAGAGAGACAGAAAACAAAGATAGACACACATATACAGAGACACAGAGAGAGAGAGAAACACAGATAGACACACATATATAGACACAGAGAGAGACAGAAACACAGATAGACACACATATACAGACACAGAGAGAGAGACAGAAACACAGATAGACACACATATGCAGACACAGAGAGAGAGAGAGAGAGAAACACAGATAGACACACATATACAGACACAGAGAGAGACAGAAACACAGACAGACACACATATACAGACACAGAGAGAGACAGAAACACAGACAGACATACATATACAGACAAAGAGAGAGAGACTCACAGAGAGACACATATATACTGACACAGAGAGAGACAGAAAACAAAGATAGACACATATACAGACACACAGAGAGAGACAGAAACACAGATAGACACACATATACAGACACAGACAGAGAGAGAGAAACACAGATAGACACACATATACAGACACAGGGAGAGACAGACAGAAACACAGATAGACACACATATACAGACACTCACAGAGAGAGACAGAAACACAGATAGACACACACATATACTGACACACAGAGAGAGACAGAAACACAGATAGACACACATATACAGACACAGAGGGAGAGAGAGAAAAACACAGATAGACACACATATACAGACAGAGAGAGAGAGAGAGGCAGATACACAGATAGACACACATATACTGACACAGAGAGAGAGACAGAAACACAGATAGACACACATATACAGACACAGAGAGAGACAGAAACACAGACAGACACACATATACAGACACAGAGAGAGAGACTCACAGAGAGACACATATATACTGACACAGAGACAGACAAAATACAAAGATAGACACATATACAGACACACAGAGAGAGACAGAAACACAGATAGACACACATATACAGACACAGAGAGAGAGAGAGCGAAACACAGATAGACACACATACACAGACACAGAGAGAGAGACAGAAACACAGATAGAAACACATATACAGACAGAGAGAGATAGAGAAACACAGATAGACACACACATACTGACACAGAGAGAGACAGAAACACAGATAGACACACATATACAGACACAGAGGGAGAGGGAGAGACAGAAACACAGATAGACACACATAAACAGACACAGAGAGAAACAGAAACACAGATAGACACACATAAACAGACACAGTGAGAGACAGAAACACAGATAGACACACATATACAGACAGAGAGAGATACAGAAACACAGATAGACACACATATACAGACACACAGAGAGAGACAGAAACACAAATAGACACACATTATACAGACACAGAGAGAGAGACACAGAAACACAGATAGACACACATATACAGACACAGAGAGAGACAGAAACAAGATAGACACACATATACAGACACAGAGAGAGACAGACAGAAACACAGATAGACACACATATACAGACACACACAGAGAGAGAGAAACACAGATAGACGCACATATACAGACACAGAGAGACACAGAAACACAGATAGACACACATATACAGACACAGAGAGAGACAGACAGAAACACAGATAGACACACATATACAGAGAGAGAGAGAGAGAGACAGAAACACAGATAGACACACATATACAGACACAGAGAGATTCAGAAACACAGATAGACACACATATACTGACACAGAGAGAGAGACACACAGAGAGACACACATATACTGACAAAGAGAGAGACAGAAAACAAAGATAGACACACATATACAGAGACACAGAGAGAGAGAGAAACACAGATAGACACACATATATAGACACAGAGAGAGACAGAAACACAGATAGACACACATATACAGACACAGAGAGAGAGACAGAAACACAGATAGACACACATATGCAGACACAGAGAGAGAGAGAGAGAGAAACACAGATAGACACACATATACAGACACAGAGAGAGACAGAAACACAGACAGACACACATATACAGACACAGAGAGAGACAGATACACAGACAGACACACATATACAGACAAAGAGAGAGAGACTCACAGAGAGACACATATATACTGACACAGAGAGAGACAGAAAACAAAGATAGACACATATACAGACACACAGAGAGAGACAGAAACACAGATAGACACACATATACAGACACAGACAGAGAGAGAGAAACACAGATAGACACACATATACAGACACAGAGAGAGACAGAAACACAGATACATACACATACAGACACAGAGAGAGACAGACAGAAACACAGATAGACACACATATACAGACACACACAGAGAGAGACAGAAACACAGATAGACACACACATATACGGACACAGAGAGAGACAGAAACACAGATAGACACATATACTGACACACAGAGAGAGACAGAAACACAGATAGACACACATATACAGACACAGAGGGAGAGAGAGAAAAACACAGATAGACACACATATACAGACAGAGAGAGAGAGAGGCAGATACACAGATAGACACACATATACTGACACAGAGAGAGAGACAGAAACACAGATAGACACACATATACAGACACAGAGAGAGACAGAAACACAGACAGACACACATATACAGACACAGAGAGAGAGACTCACAGAGAGACACATATATACTGACACAGAGACAGACAAAAAACAAAGATAGACACATATACAGACACACAGAGAGAGACAGAAACACAGATAGACACATATACAGACACAGAGAGAGAGTCAGAAACACAGATAGACACACATATACAGTCAGAGAAAGAGAGAGACAGAAACACAGATAGACACACATATACTGACACAGAGAGAGAGACACACAGAGAGACACACATATACAGAGACAGAGAGAGAGAGAGAAACAAAGATAGACACACATATACAGACACAGACAGAAGCAGAAACACAGATAGACACACATATACAGACACAGAGAGAGAGAGAGAAAGAGACAGAAACACAGATAGACACACATATACAGACACAGAGAGAGACAGAAACACAGACAGACACACATATACAGACACACAGAGAGAGAGAGACAGAAACACAGATAGACACACATATACAGACACAGAGAGAGAGAGAGAAACCCAGATAGACACACATATGCCGACACAGAGAGAGACAGAAACACAGATAGATACACATATACAGACACAGAGAGAGAGAGAGAAAAACACAGATAGACACACATATACAGACACAGAGAGAGAGAGAGCGAAACACAGATAGACACACATACACAGACACAGAGAGAGAGACAGAAACACAGATAGAAACACATATACAGACAGAGAGAGATACAGAAACACAGATAGACACACACATACTGACACAGAGAGAGACAGAAACACAGATAGACACACATATACAGACACAGAGAGAGAGGGAGAGACAGAAACACAGATAGACACACATAAACAGACACAGAGAGAAACAGAAACACTGATAGACACACATAAACAGACACAGTGAGAGACAGAAACACAGATAGACACACATATACAGACAGAGAGAGATACAGAAACACAGATAGACACACATATACAGACACACAGAGAGAGACAGAAACACAAATAGACACACATTATACAGACACAGAGAGAGAGACACAGAAACACAGATAGACACACATATACAGACACAGAGAGAGACAGAAACACAGATAGACACACATATACAGACACAGAGAGAGACAGACAGAAACACAGATAGACACACATATACAGACACACACAGAGAGAGAGAAACACAGATAGACGCACATATACAGACACAGAGAGACACAGAAACACAGATAGACACACATATACAGACACAGAGAGAGAGAGACAGAAACACAGATAGACACACATATACAGAGAGAGAGAGAGAGAGACAGAAACACAGATAGACACACATATACAGACACAGAGAGATTCAGAAACACAGATAGACACACATATACTGACACAGAGAGAGAGACACACAGAGAGACACACATATACTGACAAAGAGAGAGACAGAAAACAAAGATAGACACACATATACAGAGACACAGAGAGAGAGAGAAACACAGATAGACACACATATATAGACACAGAGAGAGACAGAAACACAGATAGACACACATATACAGACACAGAGAGAGAGACAGAAACACAGATAGACACACATATGCAGACACAGAGAGAGAGAGAGAGAGAAACACAGATAGACACACATATACAGACACAGAGAGAGACAGAAACACAGACAGACACACATATACAGACACAGAGAGAGACAGAAACACAGACAGACATACATATACAGACAAAGAGAGAGAGACTCACAGAGAGACACATATATACTGACACAGAGAGAGACAGAAAACAAAGATAGACACATATACAGACACACAGAGAGAGACAGAAACACAGATAGACACACATATACAGACACAGACAGAGAGAGAGAAACACAGATAGACACACATATACAGACACAGGGAGAGACAGACAGAAACACAGATAGACACACATATACAGACACTCACAGAGAGAGACAGAAACACAGATAGACACACACATATACTGACACACAGAGAGAGACAGAAACACAGATAGACACACATATACAGACACAGAGGGAGAGAGAGAAAAACACAGATAGACACACATATACAGACAGAGAGAGAGAGAGAGGCAGATACACAGATAGACACACATATACTGACACAGAGAGAGAGACAGAAACACAGATAGACACACATATACAGACACAGAGAGAGACAGAAACACAGACAGACACACATATACAGACACAGAGAGAGAGACTCACAGAGAGACACATATATACTGACACAGAGACAGACAAAATACAAAGATAGACACATATACAGACACACAGAGAGAGACAGAAACACAGATAGACACACATATACAGACACAGAGAGAGAGAGAAACACAGATAGACACACATATACAGACACAGAGACAGACAGAAACACAGATAGATACACATATAGACACAGAGAGAGACAGACAGAAACACAGATAGACACACATATACAGACACACAGAGAGAGAGACAGAAACACAGATAGACACACACATATACAGACACAGAGAGAGACAGAAACACAGATAGACACATATACTGACACACAGAGAGAGACAGAAACACAGATAGACACACATATACAGACACAGAGAGAGAGAGACAGAAACACAGATAGACACACATATACAGAGACAGAGGGAGACAGAAACACAGAGAGACACACACATACTGACACAGAGAGAGACAGAAACACAGATAGACACACCTATACAGACAGAGGGAGAGAGATGCAGAAACACAGATAGACACACATATACAGAAAAAGAGAGAGACAGAAACACAGATAGACACACATTATAAAGACACACACACAGAGAGACAGAAACACAGATAGACACACATATACAGACACAGAGAGAGACAGTAACACAGATAGACACACATATACAGACACAGAGGGAGAGAGAGAGAAACACAGATAGACCCACATATACAGACACAGAGAAAGAGAGACAGAAACACAGATAGACACACATATACAGACACAGAGAAAGACAGAAACAAAAATAGACACAAATTATACAGACATAGAGAGAGAGAGACAGAAACACAGATAGACACACATATACAGACACAGACAGAGACAGAAACACAGATAGACACACATATACAGACACAGAGAGAGAGACAGAAACACAGATAGACACACATATACAGACACAGAGAGAGAGACAGAAACACAGATAGACACACATATACAGATACAGAGAGACAGAAACACAGATAGACACACATATACAGACACAGAGAGGGAGACAGAAACACAGATAGACACACAAAAACAGACACAGAGAGAGAGACAGAAACACAGATAGACACACATATACAGACACAGAGAAAGACAGAAACACAGATAGACACACATATACAGACACAGAGAGAGAGACAGAAACACAGATAGACACACATATACAGACATAGAGAGAGAGAGAGAAACACAGATAGACACACATATACAGACACAGAGAAAGACAGAAACACAGATAGACACACATATACAGACACAGAGAGAGAGACAGAAACACAGATAGACACACATATACAGACACAGAGAAAGACAGAAACACAGATAGACACACATATTTCAGACACAGAGAGAGAGAGAGAAACACAGATAGACACACATATACAGACACAGAGAGAGAGAGACAGAAACACAGATAGATACACATATACAGACACAGAGAGAGAGAGACAGAAACACAGATAGATACACATATATAGACAGAGAGAGAGAGAGAAACACTGAGAGACACACATATACAGACACTGAGAGAGAGAGAGAAACACAGATAGATGCTCATATACAGACACAAAGAGAGATAGAGAGACAGAAACACTGATAGATACACATATATAGACAGAGAGAGAGACAGAAACACAGATTGACACACACATATATTGACACAGGGAGAGACAGAAACAAAGATAGACACACACATATACAGACACAGAGAGAGACAGAAACACAGATGGACACACATATACGGACACAGAAAGAGATAGAGAGAAACACAGATAGACACACATATACAGACACAGAGAGAGAGAGACAGAAACACAGATAGACACACATATACAGAGACAGAGAGGGACAGAAACACAGATAGACACACATATGCAGACAGAGGGAGAGAGATACAGAAACACAGATAGACACACATATACAGACACAGAGAGAGACAGAAACACAGATAGACACACATATACAGACATAGAGGGAGAGAGAGAGAAACACAGATAGACACACATATACAGACACAGAGAGAGAGACAGAAACACTGATAGACACACATATACAGACACAGAGAGAGAGAGAGAGACAGAAACACAAATAGACACACATATACAGACACAGAGAGAGAGACAGAAACACAGATAGACACACATATACAGACACAGAGAGAGAGAGACAGAAACTCAGATAGACACACATATACAGACACAGAGAGAGAGAGACAGAAACTCAGATAGACACACATATACAGACACAGAGAAATACAGAAACACAAATAGACACACATTATACAGACACAGAGAGAGAGAGAGAGAGAAACACAGATAGACACACATATACAGACACAGAGTGAGAGAGAGACAGAAACACAGATAGACACACATATACAGACACAGAGAGAGAGACAGAAACACAGATAGACACACACATACAGACACAATGAGAGAGACAGAAACACAGATAGACGCACATATACAGACACAGAGACACAGAAACACAGATAGACAGACATATACAGACACAGAGAGGGAGACAGAAACACAGATAGACACACATATACAAACACAGAGAGAGAGAGAGACAGAAACACAGATAGACACACATATACAGACACGGAGAGAGTGAGACAGAAACACAGATAGACACACATATACAGACACAGAGAGAGAGACAGAAACACTGATAGACACATATATACAGACACAGAGAGAGAGAGAGAGACAGAAACACAGATAGACACACATATACAGACACAGAGAGAGAGAGACAGAAACACAGATAGACACACATATACAGACACAGGGAGAGAGAGACAGAAACACAGAGAGAACACATATGCAGACACAGAGAGAGACAGAAACACAGATAGACACACATATACAGACACAGAGAGAGACAGAAACACAGATAGACACATATACTGACACACAGAGAGAGACAGAAACACAGATCGACACACATATATAGACACAGAGAGAGAGACAGAAACACTGAGAGACACACATATACAGACACTGAGAGAGAGAGACAAACACAGATAGACGCTCATATACAGACACAAAGAGAGATAGAGAGAGAGAAACACTGATAGACACACATATACAGACAGAGAGAGAGACAGAAACACAGATAGACACATATACTGACACAGAGAGAGAGACAGAAACACAGATAGACACACATATACAGACACAGAGAGAGATAGAGAGAAACACAGATAGACACACATATACAGAGACAGAGAGGGACAGAAACACAGATAGACACACATATACAGACACAGAGAGAGAGAGACAGAAACACAGATAGACACACATATACAGACACAGAGAGACAGACAGAAACACAGATAGACACACATATACTGACACACAGAGAGAGAGACAGAAACACAGATAGAGACACATATACAGACACAGAGAGAGAGAGACAGAAACACAGATAGACACACATATACAGACACAGAGAGAGAGAGAGAGACAGAAACACAGATAGACACACATATACAGACAGAGAGAGAGAGAGACAGAAACACAGATAGACACACATATACTGACACAGAGAGAGAGACACACAGAGAGACACACATATACTGACAAAGAGAGAGACAGAAAACAGATAGACACACATATACAGACACAGAGAGAGAGAGACACACACAGATAGACACACATATACAGACACAGAGAGAGACAGAAACACAGATAGACACACATATACAGACACAGAGAGAGAGACAGAAACACAGATAGACACACATATACAGAGACAGAGAGAGAGACAGAAATACAGATAGAAACAAATATAGAGACAGAGAGATACAGAAACACAGTTAGACACACATAAACAGACACAGAGAGAGAGAGAGAGACAGAAACACAGATAGACACACATATACAGACACAGAGAGAGACAGAAACACAGATAGACACACATATACAGACACAGACAGAGAGACTCACAGAGAGACAGATATAAACTGACACAGAGAGAGACAGAAAACAAAGATAGACAAATATACAGACACACAGACAGAGACAGAAACACAGATAGATACACATATAGACACAGAGAGAGACAGACAGAAACACAGACAGACACACATATACAGACACAGAGAGAGAGACTCACAGAGAGACACATATAAACTGACACAGAGAGAGACAGAAAACAAAGATAGACACATATACCGACACAGAGAGAGAGAGAGAGAAACAGAGACACACGCATATACAGACACAGAGAGAGACAGAAACACAGATCAACACACATAGATAGACACACAGAGAGAGAGAAACACAGATAGACACACATATACAGACACAGAGAGAGACAGAAACACAGATAGATACACATATACAGACACAGAGAGAGACAGACAGAAACACAGATAGACACACATTTAGAAACACAGAGAGAGAGAGAGAGAGAAACAGATAGACACACATATACAGACACAGAGAGAGAGAGAGCGAACCACAGATAGACACACATATACAGACACAGACAGACACAGAAACACAGATAGACACACATATACTGACACACAGAGAGAGAGACAGAAACACAGATAGACACACATATACAGACACAGAGAGAGAGACAGAAACACAGATAGACACACATATACAGACACAGAGAGAGAGACAGAGAAACACAGATAGACACACATATACAGACACACAGAGAGAGAGAGAGACAGAAACACAGATAGACGCACATATACTAACACAGAGAGAGAGAAAGAAACACAGATACACTCACATATACAGACACAGAGAGAGAGACAGAAACACAGATAGAAACACATATACAGACAGAGAGAGATACAGAAACACAGATAGACACACATATACAGACACAGAGAGAGAGAGACAGAAACACAGATAGACACACATATACAGACACAGGGAGAGAGAGACAGAAACACAGAGAGAACACATATGCAGACACAGAGAGAGACAGAAACACAGATAGACACACATATACAGACACAGAGAGAGACAGAAACACAGATAGACACATATACTGACACACAGAGAGAGACAGAAACACAGATCGACACACATATATAGACACAGAGAGAGAGACAGAAACACTGAGAGACACACATATACAGACACTGAGAGAGAGAGACAAACATAGATAGACGCTCATATACAGACACAAAGAGAGATAGAGAGAGAGAAACACTGATAGACACACATATACAGACAGAGAGAGAGACAGAAACACAGATAGACACATATACTGACACAGAGAGAGAGACAGAAACACAGATAGACACACATATACAGACACAGAGAGAGATAGAGAGAAACACAGATAGACACACATATACAGAGACAGAGAGAGACAGAAATACAGATAGACACACATATACAGACACAGAGAGACAGACAGAAACACAGATAGACACACATATACTGACACACAGAGAGAGAGACAGAAACACAGATAGAGACACATATACAGACACAGAGAGAGAGAGACAGAAACACAGATAGACACACATATACAGACACAGAGAGAGAGAGAGAGACAGAAACACAGATAGACACACATATACAGACAGAGAGAGAGAGAGACAGAAACACAGATAGACACACATATACTGACACAGAGAGAGAGACACACAGAGAGACACACATATACTGACAAAGAGAGAGACAGAAAACAGATAGACACACATATACAGACACAGAGAGAGAGAGACACACACAGATAGACACACATATACAGACACAGAGAGAGACAGAAACACAGATAGACACACATATACAGACACAGAGAGAGAGACAGAAACACAGATAGACACACATATACAGAGACAGAGAGAGAGACAGAAATACAGATAGAAACAAATATAGAGACAGAGAGATACAGAAACACAGTTAGACACACATAAACAGACACAGAGAGAGAGAGAGAGACAGAAACACAGATAGACACACATATACAGACACAGAGAGAGACAGAAACACAGATAGACACACATATACAGACACAGACAGAGAGACTCACAGAGAGACAGATATAAACTGACACAGAGAGAGACAGAAAACAAAGATAGACAAATATACAGACACACAGACAGAGACAGAAACACAGATAGATACACATATAGACACAGAGAGAGACAGACAGAAACACAGACAGACACACATATACAGACACAGAGAGAGAGACTCACAGAGAGACACATATAAACTGACACAGAGAGAGACAGAAAACAAAGATAGACACATATACCGACACAGAGAGAGAGAGAGAGAAACAGAGACACACGCATATACAGACACAGAGAGAGACAGAAACACAGATCAACACACATAGATAGACACACAGAGAGAGAGAAACACAGATAGACACACATATACAGACACAGAGAGAGACAGAAACACAGATAGATACACATATACAGACACAGAGAGAGACAGACAGAAACACAGATAGACACACATTTAGAAACACAGAGAGAGAGAGAGAGAAAAACAGATAGACACACATATACAGACACAGAGAGAGAGAGAGCGAACCACAGATAGACACACATATACAGACACAGACAGACACAGAAACACAGATAGACACACATATACTGACACACAGAGAGAGAGACAGAAACACAGATAGACACACATATACAGACACAGAGAGAGAGACAGAAACACAGATAGACACACATATACAGACACAGAGAGAGAGACAGAGAAACACAGATAGACACACATATACAGACACACAGAGAGAGAGAGAGACAGAAACACAGATAGACGCACATATACTAACACAGAGAGAGAGAAAGAAACACAGATAGAAACACATATACAGACAGAGAGAGATACAGAAACACAGATAGACACACATATACAGACACTGAGAGAGACAGAAACACAGATAGACACACATATACAGACACAGAGAGAGAGATACAGAAACACAGATAGGCACACATATACTGACACAGAGAGAGAGAGAAACACAGATAGACGCACATATACTGACACAGAGAGAGAGAGACAGAAACACAGATAGACACACATATACAGACAGAGAGAGAGAGAGACAGAAACACAGATAGACACATATACTGACACAGAGAGAGACAGAAAACAGATAGACACACATATACTGACACAGAGAGAGAGACACACACACAGATAGACACACATATACAGACACAGAGAGAGACAGAAACACAGATAGACACACATATACAGACACAGAGAGAGAGACAGAAACACAGATAGACACACATATACAGACACAGAGAGAGAGAGAGACAGAAACACAGATAGACACACATATACAGACACAGAGAGAGACAGAAACACAGATAGACACACATATACAGACACAGACAGAGAGACTCACAGAGAGACACATATATACTGACACAGAGAGAGACAGAAAACAAAGATAGACACATATACAGACACAGAGAGAGCGACAGAAACACAGATAGACACACATATACAGACACAGACAGAGAGAGAGAAACACAGATAGACACACAATTCAGACACAGAGAGAGACAGAAACACAGATAGATACAGATATAGACTCAGAGAGAGACAGACAGAAACACAGATAGACACACATATACAGACACAGAGGGAGAGAGAGAGACAGAAACACAGATAGACACACATATACAGACACAGAGAGAGACAGAAACACAGACAGACACACATGTCCAGACACAGAAAGAGAGACTCACAGAGAGACACATATATACTGACAGAGAGAGACAGAAAACAAAGATAGACACATATACAGTCACAGAGAGAGAGACAGAAACACAGATAGACACACATATACAGACACAGAGAGAGAGAGAGAGAAACACAGATAGACGCACATATACAGACACAGAGAGAGACAGAAACACAGATAGACACACATATACAGACACAGAGAGAGACACACACAGTGAGACACACATATACTGACAAAGAGAGAGACAGAAATCAAAGATAGACACACATATACAGACACTGAGAGAGAGAAACACAGATAGACACACATATACAGATACAGAGAGAGACAGAAACACAGACAGACACACATATACAGACACAGAGAGAGAAACAGAAACACAGATAGACACACATATACAGAGAGAGAGAGAGACAGAAACACAGATAGACACACATATACAGACACAGAGAGAGACAGAAACACAGACAGACACACATATACAGACACAGAGAGAGAGAGAGACAGAAACACAGATAGACACACATATACAGACACAGAGAGAGACAGAAACACAGACATATACAGACACAGAGAGAGAGACTCACAGTGAGACACATATAAACTGACACAGAGAGAGACAGAAAACAAAGATAGACACATATACAGACACACAGAGAGAGACAGAAACACAGATAGACACACATATACAGACACAGACAGAGACAGAAACACAGATAGATACACATATAGACACAGAGAGAGACAGACAGAAACACAGATAGACACACATATACAGACACACAGAGAGAGAGACGGAAACACAGATAGATACACATTATACAGACACACACACACAGAGACAGAAACACAGATAGACACACATATACACACACAGAGGGAGAGAGACAGAAACACAGATAGACACACATATACAGACACAGAGAGATACAGAAACACAGATAGACACACATATACAGACACAGAGAAAGACAGAAACACAAATAGCCACACATATACAGACCCAGTGAGAAAGACAGAAACACAGATAGACACACATATACAGACAGAGAAAGAGAGAGAGAAACACAGATAGACAAACATATACAGACACAGAGAGAGACAGAAACACAGATAGATACACATATAGACACAGATAGAGACAGACAGAAACACAGATAAACACACATAGACAGAAACAGACAGAGACAGAAACACGGATAGACACACATATACAGACACACAGAGAGAAACAGATACACTGATAGACACACATATGCAGAGAGAGAGAGAGAGACAGAAACACAGATAGAGACACATATACAGACACAGAGAGAGAGAGAGAAACAGAGACACACACATATACAGACACAGAGAGAGACAGAAACACAGATAGACACACATATACAGACACAGAGAGAGACAGAAAACAAAGATAGTCACACATATACAGACACAGAGAGAGAGAGAGACAGAAACACAGATAGACACACATATACAGACACAGAGAGAGAGACAGAAACACAGATACACACACATATACAGACACAGAGAGAGAGAGAGACAGAAACACAGATAGACACACATATACAGACACAGAGAGAGACAGAAACACAGATAGACACACATATACAGACACAGAGAGAGAGAGAGAAACACAGATAGACACACTTATAGAGACACAGAGAGAGAGAGAGAAACACAGATAGACACACATATACAGACACAGACAGAGACAGAAACACAGATAGACACACATATACAGACACACAGAGAGAGAGAAACACAGAGAGACACATATAAACTGACACAGAGAGAGACAGAAAACAAAGATAGACATATATACAGACTCACAGAGAGAGAGAGAAACACAGATAGACACACATATACAGACACAGTAGAGAGACAGAAACACAGATCGACACACATAGATAGACAGAGAGAGAGAGAGAAACACAGATAGACACACATATACAGACACAGAGAGAGAGAGAGAGACAGAAACACAGATATATACACATATAGACACAGAGAGAGACAGACAGAAACACAGCCAGACACACATATACAGACACAGAGAGAGAGACTCACAGAGAGACACATATAAACTGACACAGAGAGAGACAGAAAACAAAGATAGACACATATGCCGACACAGAGAGAGAGAGAGAAACAGAGACACACGCATATACAGACTCAGAGAGAGACAGAAACACAGATCGACACACATAGATAGACAGAGAAAGAGAGAGAAACACAGATAGACACACATATACAGACACAGAGAGAGACAGAAACACAGATAGACATACATATACAGACACAGAGAGAGACAGACAGAAACACAGATAGACACACATTTACAAACACAGAGAGAGAGAGAGAGAGAAACACAGATAGACACACATATACAGACACAGAGAGAGATAGAGCGAAACACAGATAGACACACATATACAGACACAGACAGACACAGAAACACAGATAGACACACATATACTGACACACAGAGAGAGAGACAGAAACACAGATAGACACACATATACAGACACAGAGAGTGAGACAGAAACACAGATAGACACACATATACAGACACAGAGAGAGAGACAGAAACCCAGATAGACACACATATACAGACACAGAGAGAGAGACAGAAACACAGATAGACACACATATACAGACACAGAGAGAGAGAGAGAGAAACACAGATACACTCACATATACAGACACAGAGACAGAGACAGAAACACAGATAGACACACATATACAGGACACAGAGAGAGAGAGAGACAGAAACACAGATAGACACACATATACAGACACAGAGAGAGAGATACAGAAACACAGATAGGCACACATATACTGACACCGAGAGAGAGAGAAACACAGATAGACGCACATATACTGACACAGAGAGAGAGAGACAGAAACACAGATAGACACACATATACAGACACAGAGACAGAGACAGAAACACAGATAGACACACATATACAGACAAAGAGAGAGACAGAAACACAGATAGACACACATATACTGACACAGAGAGAGAGACGCACAGAGAGACACACATATACTGACAAAGAGAGAGACAGAAAACAGATAGACACACATATACAGACACAGAGAGAGAGAGACACACACAGATAGACACACATATACAGACACAGAGAGAGAGACAGAAACACAGATAGACACACATATACAGACACAGAGAGAGACAAAAACACAGATAGACACACATATACAGACACAGAGAGAGAGAGACAGAAACACAGATAGACACACATATACAGACACAGAGAGAGAGACAGAAACACAGATAGACACACATATACAGACACAGAGAGAGACAGAAACACAGATAGATACAGATATAGACTCAGAGAGAGACAGACAGAAACACAGATAGACACACATATACAGACACAGAGGGAGAGAGAGAGACAGAAACAACGATAGACACACATATACAGACACAGAGAGAGACAGAAACACAGACAGACACACATATACAGACACAGAAGAGAGACTCACAGAGAGACACATATATACTGACAGAGAGAGACAGAAAACAAAGATAGACACATATACAGTCACAGAGAGAGAGACAGAAACACAGATAGACACAAATATACAGACACAGAGAGAGAGAGAGAGAAACACATATAGACACACATATACAGACACAGAGAGAGACAGACAGAAACACAGATAGACACACATATACAGACACAGAGGGAGAGAGAGAAAAACACAGATAGACACACATATACAGACACAGAGAGAGACAGACAGAAACACAGATAGACACACATATACAGACAGAGAGAGAGAGAGAGACAGAAACACAGATAGACACAAATGGCCAGACACAGAGAGAGACAGTAGCACAGATAGACAAACCTATACAGACAGAGGGAGAGAGATACAGAAACACAGATAGACACACATATACAGAAACAGAGAGAGACAGAAACACAGATAGACACACATTATATAGACACACTCACAGAGAGACAGAAACACAGATAGACACACATATACAGAGACAGAGAGAGACAGTAACACAGATAGACACACATATACAGACACAGAGAGCGAGAGACAGAAACACACATAGACACACATATACAGACACAGAGAGAGAGAGACAGAAACACAGATAGACACACATATACAGACATAGAGAGAGAGACAGAAACACAGATAGACACACATATCCAGACACAGAGGGAGAGAGAGAGAAACACAGATAGACACACATATACAGACACAGAGAGAGAGAGACAGAAACACAGATAGACACACATATACAGACACAGAGAAAGTCAGAAACAAAAATAGACACAAATTATACAGACAAACAGAGAGACAGACAGAAACACAGATAGACGCACATATACTGACACACAGACAGAGAGAGACAGACACACAGATAGACACACATATACAGACACACACAGAGAGACAGAAACACAGATAGATACACATATACAGACACAGAGAGAGACAGTAACACAGATAGACACACATATACAGACACAGAGAGAGAGAGAGAGAAACACAGATAGACTCACATATACAGACACAGAGAAAGACAGAAACACAGATAGACAGACATATACAGGCACAGAGAGAGAGATAGAAACACAGATAGACACACATATACAGACACAGAGAGAGACAGAAACACAGATAGACAGACATATACAGGCACAGAGAGAGAGACAGAAACACAGATAGAAAAACATATACAGACACAGAGAGAGAGAGAGACAGAAACACAGATAGACACACATATACAGACACAGAGAGAGACAGAAACACAGATAGACACATATACAGACACAGAGAGAGAGTCAGAAACACAGATAGACACACATATACTGACACAGAGAGAGAGACACACAGAGAGACACACATATACAGAGACAGAGAGAGAGAGAGAAACACAGATAGACACACATATACAGACACAGACAGAAACAGAAACACAGATAGACACACATATACAGACACAGAGAGAGAGAGAGAAAGAGACAGAAACACAGATAGACACACATATACAGACACAGAGAGAGAGAGAAAAAAACACAGATAGACACACATATACAGACACAGAGAGAGAGAGAGCGAAACACAGATAGACACACATATACAGACATAGACAGAGACAGAAACACAGATAGACACACATACACAGACACAGAGATAGACAGAAACACAGATAGACACACATATACTGACACACAGAGAGAGAGACAGAAACACAGATAGACACACATATACAGACACAGAGAGAGAGAGGCAGAAACACAGATAGACACCCATATACAGACACAGAGAGAGAGAGAGAGAGTCAGAAAAACAGATAGACACACATATACAGACACAGAGAGAGAGAGAGAAACACAGATAGACACCCATATACAGACACAGAGAGAGAGAGACAGAAACACAGATAGACGCACATATACTGACACAGAGAGAGAGACAGAAACACAGATAGAAACACATATACAGACAGAGAGAGATACAGAAACACAGGGTAGACACACATAAACAGACACAGTGAGAGACAGAAACACAGATAGACACACATATACAGACACAGAGAGAGAGGGAGAGACAGAAACACAGATAGACACACATAAACAGACACAGAGAGAAACAGAAACACAGATAGACACACATAAACAGACACAGTGAGAGACAGAAACACAGATAGACACACATATACAGACAGAGAGAGATACAGAAACACAGATAGACACACATATACAGACACACAGATAGAGACAGAAACACAGATAGACACACATATACAGACACAGAGAGAGACAGAAACACAAATAGACACACATTATACAGACACAGAGAGAGAGACACAGAAACACAGATAGACACACATATACAGACACAGAGAGAGACAGAAACACAGATAGACACACATATACAGACACGGAGAGAGACAGACAGAAACACAGATAGACACACATATACAGACACACACAGAGAGAGAGAAACACAGATAGACGCACATATACAGACACAGAGAGACACAGAAACACAGATAGACACACATATACAGACACAGAGAGAGAGAGACAGAAACACAGATAGACACACATATACAGAGAGAGAGAGAGACAGAAACACAGATAGACACACATATACAGACGCAGAGAGATTCAGAAACACAGATAGACACACATATACTGACACAGAGAGAGAGACACACAGAGAGACACACATATACTGACAAAGAGAGAGACAGAAAACAAAGATAGACACACATATACAGAGACACAGAGAGAGAGAGAAACACAGATAGACACACATATATAGACACAGAGAGAGACAGAAACACAGATAGACACACATATGCAGACACACAGAGAGAGAGAGAGAGAGACAGAAACACAGATAGACACACATATACAGACACAGAGAGAGACAGAAACACAGACAGACACACATATACAGACACAGAGAGAGACAGAAACACAGACAGACACACATATACAGACAAAGAGAGAGAGACTCACAGAGAGACACATATATACTGACACAGAGAGAGACAGAAAACAAAGATAGACACATATACAGACACACAGAGAGAGACAGAAACACAGATAGACACACATATACAGACACAGACAGAGAGAGAGAAACACAGATAGACACACATATACAGACACAGAGAGAGACAGAAACACAGATACATACACATATAGACACAGAGAGAGACAGACAGAAACACAGATAGACACACATATACAGACACACACAGAGAGAGACAGAAACACAGATAGACACACACATATACAGACACAGAGAGAGACAGAAACACAGATAGACACATATACTGACACACAGAGAGAGACAGAAACACAGATAGACACACATATACAGACACAGAGAGAGAGAGACAGAAACACAGATAGACACACATATACAGACAGAGAGAGAGAGAGGCAGATACACAGATAGACACACATATACTGACACAGAGAGAGAGACAGAAACACAGATAGACACACATATACAGACACAGAGAGAGACAGAAACACAGACAGACACACATATACAGACACACAGAGAGAGACAGAAACACAGATAGACACACATATACAGACACACAGAGAGAGACAGAAACACAAATAGACACACATATACAGACACAGAGAGAGAGAGAGAAACACAGATAGACACACATATACAGACACAGAGACAGACAGAAACACAGATAGATACACATATAGACACAGTGAGAGACAGACAGAAACACAGATAGACACACATATACAGACACACAGAGAGAGAGACAGAAACACAGATAGACACACACATATACAGACACAGAGAGAGACAGAAACACAGATAGACACATATACTGACACACAGAGAGAGACAGAAACACAGATAGACACACATATACAGACACACAGAGAGAGAGACAGAAACACAGATAGACACACATATACAGAGACAGAGGGAGACAGAAACACAGAGAGACACACACATACTGACACAGAGAGAGACAGAAACACAGATAGACACACCTATACAGACAGAGGGAGAGAGATGCAGAAACACAGATAGACACACATATACAGAAACAGAGAGAGACACAAACACAGATAGACACACATTATACAGACACACACACAGAGAGACAGAAACACAGATAGACACACATATACAGACACACACACAGAGAGACAGAAACGCAGATAGATACACATATACAGACACAGAGAGAGACAGTAACACAGATAGACACACATATACAGACACAGAGAGAGAGAGAGAGAAACACAGATAGACTCACATATACAGACACAGAGAAAGACAGAAACACAGATAGACAGACATATACAGGCACAGAGAGAGAGACAGAAACACAGATAGACACACATATACAGACACAGAGAGAGACAGAAACACAGATAGACAGACATATACAGGCACAGAGAGAGAGACAGAAACACAGATAGAAAAACATATACAGACACAGAGAGAGAGAGAGACAGAAACACAGATAGACACACATATACAGACACAGAGAGACAGAAACACAGATAGACACATATACAGACACAGAGAGAGAGTCAGAAACACAGATAGACACACATATACAGTCAGAGAAAGAGAGAGACAGAAACACAGATAGACACACATATACTGACACAGAGAGAGAGACACACAGAGAGACACACATATACAGAGACAGAGAGAGAGAGAGAAACACAGATAGACACACATATACAGACACAGACAGAAACAGAAACACAGATAGACACACATATACAGACACAGAGAGAGAGAGAGAAAGAGACAGAAACACAGATAGACACACATATACAGACACAGAGAGAGACAGAAACACAGATAGACACACATATACAGACACAGAGAGAGAGACAGAAACACAGATAGACACACATATGCAGACACAGAGAGAGAGAGAGAGAGACAGAAACACAGATAGACACACATATACAGACACAGAGAGAGACAGAAACACAGACAGACACACATATACAGACACAGAGAGAGACAGAAACACAGACAGACTCACATATACAGACAAAGAGAGAGAGACTCACAGAGAGACACATATATACTGACACAGAGAGAGACAGAAAACAAAGATAGACACATATACAGACACACAGAGAGAGACAGAAACACAGATAGACACACATATACAGACACAGACAGAGAGAGAGAAACACAGATAGACACACATATACAGACACAGAGAGAGACAGAAACACAGATACATACACATATAGACACAGAGAGAGACAGACAGAAACACAGATAGACACACATATACAGACACACACAGAGAGAGACAGAAACACAGATAGACACACACATATACAGACACAGAGAGAGACAGAAACACAGATAGACACATATACTGACACACAGAGAGAGACAGAAACACAGGTAGACACACATATACAGACACAGAGGGAGAGAGAGAAAAACACAGATAGACACACATATACAGACAGAGAGAGAGAGAGGCAGATACACAGATAGACACACATATACTGACACAGAGAGAGAGACAGAAACACAGATAGACACACATATACAGACACAGAGAGAGACAGAAACACAGACAGACACACATATACAGACACAGAGAGAGAGACTCACAGAGAGACACATATATACTGACACAGAGAGAGACAAAAAACAAAGATAGACACATATACAGACACACAGAGAGAGAGAGAAACACAGATAGACACACATGTACAGACACACAGAGAGAGACAGAAACACAAATAGACACACATATACAGACACAGAGAGAGAGAGAGAAACACAGATAGACACACATATACAGACACAGAGACAGACAGAAACACAGATAGATACACATATAGACACAGAGAGAGACAGACAGAAACACAGATAGACACACATATACAGACACAGAGAGAGAGAGACAGAAACACAGATAGACACACACATATACAGACACAGAGAGAGACAGAAACACAGATAGACACATATACTGACACACAGAGAGAGACAGAAACACAGATAGACACACATATGCAGACACAGAGAGAGAGAGAGACAGAAACACAGAGAGACACACATATACAGAGACAGAGGGAGACAGAAACACAGAGAGACACACACATACTGACACAGAGAGAGACAGAAACACAGATAGACACACCTATACAGACAGAGGGAGAGAGATGCAGAAACACAGATAGACACACATATACAGAAACAGAGAGAGACAGAAACACAGATAGACACACATTATACAGACACACACACAGAGAGACAGAAACACAGATAGACACACATATACAGACACACACACAGAGAGACAGAAACACAGATAGATACACATATACAGACACAGAGAGAGACAGTAACACAGATAGACACACATATACAGACACAGAGAGAGAGAGAGAGAAACACAGATAGACTCACATATACAGACACAGAGAAAGACAGAAACACAGATAGACAGACATATACAGGCACAGAGAGAGAGACAGAAACACAGATAGACACACATATACAGACACAGAGAGAGACAGAAACACAGATAGACAGACATATACAGGCACAGAGAGAGAGACAGAAACACAGATAGAAAAACATATACAGACACAGAGAGAGAGAGAGACAGAAACACAGATAGACACACATATACAGACACAGAGAGACAGAAACACAGATAGACACATATACAGACACAGAGAGAGAGTCAGAAACACAGATAGACACACATATACAGTCAGAGAAAGAGAGAGACAGAAACACAGATAGACACACATATACTGACACAGAGAGAGAGACACACAGAGAGACACACATATACAGAGACAGAGAGAGAGAGAGAAACACAGATAGACACACATATACAGACACAGACAGAAACAGAAACACAGATAGACACACATATACAGACACAGAGAGAGAGAGAGAAAGAGACAGAAACACAGATAGACACACCTATACAGACAGAGGGAGAGAGATGCAGAAACACAGATAGACACACATATACAGAAACAGAGAGAGACAGAAACACAGATAGACACACATTATACAGACACACACACAGAGAGACAGAAACACAGATAGACACACATATACAGACACACACACAGAGAGACAGAAACACAGATAGATACACATATACAGACACAGAGAGAGACAGTAACACAGATAGACACACATATACAGACACAGAGAGAGAGAGAGAGAAACACAGATAGACTCACATATACAGACACAGAGAAAGACAGAAACACAGATAGACAGACATATACAGGCACAGAGAGAGAGACAGAAACACAGATAGACACACATATACAGACACAGAGAGAGACAGAAACACAGATAGACAGACATATACAGGCACAGAGAGAGAGACAGAAACACAGATAGAAAAACATATACAGACACAGAGAGAGAGAGAGACAGAAACACAGATAGACACACATATACAGACACAGAGAGACAGAAACACAGATAGACACATATACAGACACAGAGAGAGAGTCAGAAACACAGATAGACACACATATACAGTCAGAGAAAGAGAGAGACAGAAACACAGATAGACACACATATACTGACACAGAGAGAGAGACACACAGAGAGACACACATATACAGAGACAGAGAGAGAGAGAGAAACACAGATAGACACACATATACAGACACAGACAGAAACAGAAACACAGATAGACACACATATACAGACACAGAGAGAGAGAGAGAAAGAGACAGAAACACAGATAGACACACATATACAGACACAGAGAGAGACAGAAACACAGACAGACACACATATACAGACACAGAGAGAGAGAGAGACAGAAACACAGATAGACACACATATACAGACACAGAGAGAGAGAGAGAAACACAGATAGACACACATATGCCGACACAGAGAGAGACAGAAACACAGATAGATACACATATACAGACACAGAGAGAGAGAGAGAAAAACACAGATAGACACACATATACAGACACAGAGAGAGAGAGAGCGAAACACAGATAGACACACATATACAGACACAGACAGAGACAGAAACACAGATAGACACACATACACAGACACAGAGATAGACAGAAACACAGATAGACACACATATACTGACACACAGAGAGAGAGACAGAAACACAGATAGACACACATATACAGACACAGAGAGAGAGAGGCAGAAACACAGATAGACACCCATATACAGACACAGAGAGAGAGAGAGAGAGTCAGAAAAACAGATAGACACACATATACAGACACAGAGAGAGAGAGAGAAACACAGATAGACACCCATATACAGACACAGAGAGAGAGAGACAGAAACACAGATAGACACACATATACAGACACAGAGAGAGAGACAGAAACACAGATAGAAACACATATACAGACAGAGAGAGATACAGAAACACAGATAGACACACACATACTGACACAGAGAGAGACAGAAACACAGGTAGACACACATATACAGACACAGAGAGAGAGGGAGAGACAGAAACACAGATAGACACACATAAACAGACACAGAGAGAAACAGAAACACAGATAGACACACATAAACAGACACAGTGAGAGACAGAAACACAGATAGACACACATATACAGACAGAGAGAGATACAGAAACACAGATAGACACACATATACAGACACACAGAGAGAGACAGAAACACAAATAGACACACATTATACAGACACAGAGAGAGAGACACAGAAACACAGATAGACACACATATACAGACACAGAGAGAGACAGAAACACAGATAGACACACATATACAGACACAGAGAGAGACAGACAGAAACACAGATAGACACACATATACAGACACACACAGAGAGAGAGAAACACAGATAGACGCACATATACAGACACAGAGAGACACAGAAACACAGATAGACACACATATACAGACACAGAGAGAGAGAGACAGAAACACAGATAGACACACATATACAGAGAGAGAGAGAGAGAGACAGAAACACAGATAGACACACATATACAGACACAGAGAGATTCAGAAACACAGATAGACACACATATACAGACACAGAGAGAGAGACTCACAGAGAGACACATATATACTGACACAGAGAGAGACAAAAATCAAAGATAGACACATATACAGACACACAGAGAGAGACAGAAACACAGATAGACACACATATACAGACACACAGAGAGAGACAGAAACACAAATAGACACACATATACAGACACAGAGAGAGAGAGAGAAACACAGATAGACACACATATACAGACACAGAGACAGACAGAAACACAGATAGATACACATATAGACACAGAGAGAGACAGACAGAAACACAGATAGACACACATATACAGACACAGAGAGAGAGAGAGAAACACAGATAGACACACATATACAGACACAGAGACAGACAGAAACACAGATAGATACACATATAGACACAGAGAGAGACAGACAGAAACACAGATAGACACACATATACAGACACACAGAGAGAGAGACAGAAACACAGATAGACACACACATATACAGACACAGAGAGAGACAGAAACACAGATAGACACATATACTGACACACAGAGAGAGACAGAAACACAGATAGACACACATATACAGACACAGAGAGAGAGAGACAGAAACACAGAGAGACACACATATACAGAGACTGAGGGAGACAGAAACACAGAGAGACACACACATACTGACACAGAGAGAGACAGAAACACAGATAGACACACCTATACAGACAGAGGGAGAGAGATGCAGAAACACAGATAGACACACATATACAGAAACAGAGAGAGACAGAAACACAGATAGACACACATTATACAGACACACACACACAGAGACAGAAACACAGATAGACACACATATACAGACACACACACAGAGAGACAGAAACACAGATAGATACACATATACAGACACAGAGAGAGACAGTAACACAGATAGACACACATATACAGACACAGAGAGAGAGAGAGAGAAACACAGATAGACTCACATATACAGACACAGAGAAAGACAGAAACACAGATAGACAGACATATACAGGCACAGAGAGAGAGACAGAAACACAGATAGACACACATATACAGACACAGAGAGAGACAGAAACACAGATAGACAGACATATACAGGCACAGAGAGAGAGACAGAAACACAGATAGAAAAACATATACAGACACAGAGAGAGAGAGAGACAGAAACACAGATAGACACACATATACAGACACAGAGAGACAGAAACACAGATAGACACATATACAGACACAGAGAGAGAGTCAGAAACACAGATAGACACACATATACAGTCAGAGAAAGAGAGAGACAGAAACACAGATAGACACACATATACTGACACAGAGAGAGAGACACACAGAGAGACACACATATACAGAGACAGAGAGAGAGAGAGAAACACAGATAGACACACATATACAGACACAGACAGAAACAGAAACACAGATAGACACACATATACAGACACAGAGAGAGAGAGAGAAAGAGACAGAAACACAGATAGACACACATATACAGACACAGAGAGAGACAGAAACACAGACAGACACACATATACAGACACAGAGAGAGAGAGAGACAGAAACACAGATAGACACACATATACAGACACAGAGAGAGAGAGAGAAACACAGATAGACACACATATGCCGACACAGAGAGAGACAGAAACACAGATAGATACACATATACAGACACAGAGAGAGACAGAAACACAGACAGACACACATATACAGACACAGAGAGAGAGAGAGACAGAAACACAGATAGACACACATATACAGACACAGAGAGAGAGAGAGAAACACAGATAGACACACATATGCCGACACAGAGAGAGACAGAAACACAGATAGATACACATATACAGACACAGAGATAGAGAGAGAAAAACACAGATAGACACACATATACAGACACAGAGAGAGAGAGAGCGAAACACAGATAGACACACATATACAGACACAGACAGAGACAGAAACACAGATAGACACACATACACAGACACAGAGATAGACAGAAACACAGATAGACACACATATACTGACACACAGAGAGAGAGACAGAAACACAGATAGACACACATATACAGACACAGAGAGAGAGAGGCAGAAACACAGATAGACACCCATATACAGACACAGAGAGAGAGAGAGAGAGAGTCAGAAAAACAGATAGACACACATATACAGACACAGAGAGAGAGAGAGAAACACAGATAGACACCCATATACAGACACAGAGAGAGAGAGACAGAAACACAGATAGACGCACATATACTGACACAGAGAGAGAGACAGAAACACAGATAGACACACATATACAGACAGAGAGAGATACAGAAACACAGATAGACACACACATACTGACACAGAGAGAGACAGAAACACAGGTAGACACACATATACAGACACAGAGAGAGAGGGAGAGACAGAAACACAGATAGACACACATAAACAGACACAGAGAGAAACAGAAACACAGATAGACACACATAAACAGACACAGTGAGAGACAGAAACACAGATAGACACACATATACAGACAGAGAGAGATACAGAAACACAGATAGACACACATATACAGACACACAGAGAGAGACAGAAACACAAATAGACACACATTATACAGACACAGAGAGAGAGACACAGAAACACAGATAGACACACATATACAGACACAGAGAGAGACAGAAACACAGATAGACACACATATACAGACACAGAGAGAGACAGACAGAAACACAGATAGACACACATATACAGACACACACAGAGAGAGAGAAACACAGATAGACGCACATATACAGACACAGAGAGACACAGAAACACAGATAGACACACATATACAGACACAGAGAGAGAGAGACAGAAACACAGATAGACACACATATACAGAGAGAGAGAGAGAGAGACAGAAACACAGATAGACACACATATACAGACACAGAGAGATTCAGAAACACAGATAGACACACATATACAGACACAGAGAGAGAGACTCACAGAGAGACACATATATACTGACACAGAGAGAGACAAAAAACAAAGATAGACACATATACAGACACACAGAGAGAGACAGAAACACAGATAGACACACATATACAGACACACAGAGAGAGACAGAAACACAAATAGACACACATATACAGACACAGAGAGAGAGAGAGAAACACAGATAGACACACATACACAGACACAGAGACAGACAGAAACACAGATAGATACACATATAGACTCAGAGAGAGACAGACAGAAACACAGATAGACACACATATACAGACACACAGAGAGAGAGACAGAAACACAGATAGACACATATACTAACACACAGAGAGAGACAGAAACACAGATAGACACACATATACAGACACAGAGAGAGAGAGACAGAAACACAGAGAGACACACATATACAGAGACAGAGGGAGACAGAAACACAGAGAGACACACACATACTGACACAGAGAGAGACAGAAACACAGATAGACACACCTATACAGACAGAGGGAGAGAGATGCAGAAACACAGATAGACACACATATACAGAAACAGAGAGAGACAGAAACACAGATAGACACACATTATACAGACACACACACAGAGAGACAGAAACACAGATAGACACACATATACAGACACACACACAGAGAGACAGAAACACAGATAGATACACATATACAGACACAGAGAGAGACAGTAACACAGATAGACACACATATACAGACACAGAGAGAGAGAGAGAGAAACACAGATAGACTCACATATACAGACACAGAGAAAGACAGAAACACAGATAGACAGACATATACAGGCACAGAGAGAGAGACAGAAACACAGATAGACACACATATACAGACACAGAGAGAGACAGAAACACAGATAGACAGACATATACAGGCACAGAGAGAGAGACAGAAACACAGATAGAAAAACATATACAGACACAGAGAGAGAGAGAGACAGAAACACAGATAGACACACATATACAGACACAGAGAGACAGAAACACAGATAGACACATATACAGACACAGAGAGAGAGTCAGAAACACAGATAGACACACATATACAGTCAGAGAAAGAGAGAGACAGAAACACAGATAGACACACATATACTGACACAGAGAGAGAGACACACAGAGAGACACACATATACAGAGACAGAGAGAGAGAGAGAAACACAGATAGACACACATATACAGACACAGAGAGAGAGAGAGAAAGAGACAGAAACACAGATAGACACACATATACAGACACAGAGAGAGACAGAAACACAGACAGACACACATATACAGACACAGAGAGAGAGAGAGACAGAAACACAGATAGACACACATATACAGACACAGAGAGAGAGAGAGAAACACAGATAGACACACATATGCCGACACAGAGAGAGACAGAAACACAGATAGACACACATATACAGACACAGAGAGAGAGAGAGCGAAACACAGATAGACACACATATACAGACACAGACAGAGACAGAAACACAGATAGACACACATACACAGACACAGAGATAGACAGAAACACAGATAGACACACATATACTGACACACAGAGAGAGAGACAGAAACACAGATAGACACACATATACAGACACAGAGAGAGAGAGGCAGAAACACAGATAGACACCCATATACAGACACAGAGAGAGAGAGAGAGAGAGTCAGAAAAACAGATAGACACACATATACAGACACAGAGAGAGAGAGAGAAACACAGATAGACACCCATATACAGACACAGAGAGAGAGAGACAGAAACACAGATAGACGCACATATACTGACACAGAGAGAGAGACAGAAACACAGATAGAAACACATATACAGACAGAGAGAGATACAGAAACACAGATAGACACACACATACTGACACAGAGAGAGACAGAAACACAGGTAGACACACATATACAGACACAGAGAGAGAGGGAGAGACAGAAACACAGATAGACACACATAAACAGACACAGAGAGAAACAGAAACACAGATAGACACACATAAACAGACACAGTGAGAGACAGAAACACAGATCGACACACATATACAGACAGAGAGAGATACAGAAACACAGATAGACACACATATACAGACACACAGAGAGAGACAGAAACACAAATAGACACACATTATACAGACACAGAGAGAGAGACACAGAAACACAGATAGACACACATATACAGACACAGAGAGAGACAGAAACACAGATAGACACACATATACAGACACAGAGAGAGAAAGACAGAAACACAGATAGACACACATATACAGACACACACAGAGAGAGAGAAACACAGATAGACGCACATATACAGACACAGAGAGATTCAGAAACACAGATAGACACACATATACAGACACAGAGAGAGAGAGACAGAAACACAGATAGACACACATATACAGAGAGAGAGAGAGAGAGACAGAAACACAGATAGACACACATATACAGACACAGAGAGATTCAGAAACACAGATAGACACACATATACAGACACAGAGAGAGAGACTCACAGAGAGACACATATATACTGACACAGAGAGAGACAAAAAACAAAGATAGACACATATACAGACACACAGAGAGAGACAGAAACACAGATAGACACACATATACAGACACACAGAGAGAGACAGAAACACAAATAGACACACATATACAGACACAGAGAGAGAGAGAGAAACACAGATAGACACACATATACAGACACAGAGACAGACAGAAACACAGATAGATACACATATAGACACAGAGAGAGACAGACAGAAACACAGATAGACACACATATACAGACACACAGAGAGAGAGACAGAAACACAGATAGACACACACATATACAGACACAGAGAGAGACAGAAACACAGATAGACACATATACTGACACACAGAGAGAGACAGAAACACAGATAGACACACATATACAGACACAGAGAGAGAGAGACAGAAACACAGAGAGACACACATATACAGAGACAGAGGGAGACAGAAACACAGAGAGACACACACATACTGACACAGAGAGAGACAGAAACACAGATAGACACACCTATACAGACAGAGGGAGAGAGATGCAGAAACACAGATAGACACACATATACAGAAACAGAGAGAGACAGAAACACAGATAGACACACATTATACAGACACACACACAGAGAGACAGAAACACAGATAGACACACATATACAGACACACACACAGAGAGACAGAAACACAGATAGATACACATATACAGACACAGAGAGAGACAGTAACACAGATAGACACACATATACAGAAACAGAGAGAGAGAGAGAGAAACACAGATAGACTCACATATACAGACACAGAGAAAGACAGAAACACAGATAGACAGACATATACAGGCACAGAGAGAGAGAGAGAGACAGAAACACAGAGAGACACACATATACAGAGACAGAGGGAGACAGAAACACAGAGAGACACACATATACAGAGACAGAGGGAGACAGAAACACAGAGAGACACACATATACAGGCACAGAGAGAGAGACAGAAACACAGATAGACACACATATACAGACACAGAGAGAGACAGAAACACAGATAGACAGACATATACAGGCACAGAGAGAGAGACAGAAACACAGATAGAAAAACATATACAGACACAGAGAGAGAGAGAGACAGAAACACAGATAGACACACATATACAGACACAGAGAGACAGAAACACAGATAGACACATATACAGACACAGAGAGAGAGTCAGAAACACAGATAGACACACATATACAGTCAGAGAAAGAGAGAGACAGAAACACAGATAGACACACATATACTGACACAGAGAGAGAGACACACAGAGAGACACACATATACAGAGACAGAGAGAGAGAGAGAAACACAGATAGACACACATATACAGACACAGACAGAAACAGAAACACAGATAGACACACATATACAGACACAGAGAGAGAGAGAGAAAGAGACAGAAACACAGATAGACACACATATACAGACACAGAGAGAGACAGAAACACAGACAGACACACATATACAGACACAGAGAGAGAGAGAGACAGAAACACAGATAGACACACATATACAGACACAGAGAGAGAGAGAGAAACACAGATAGACACACATATGCCGACACAGAGAGAGACAGAAACACAGATAGATACACATATACAGACACAGAGAGAGAGAGAGAAAAACACAGATAGACACACATATACAGACACAGAGAGAGAGAGAGCGAAACACAGATAGACACACATATACAGACACAGACAGAGACAGAAACACAGATAGACACACATACACAGACACAGAGATAGACAGAAACACAGATAGACACACATATACTGACACACAGAGAGAGAGACAGAAACACAGATAGACACACATATACAGACACAGAGAGAGAGAGGCAGAAACACAGATAGACACCCATATACAGACACAGAGAGAGAGAGAGAGAGTCAGAAAAACAGATAGACACACATATACAGACACAGAGAGAGAGAGAGAAACACAGATAGACACCCATATACAGACACAGAGAGAGAGAGACAGAAACACAGATAGACGCACATATACTGACACAGAGAGAGAGACAGAAACACAGATAGAAACACATATACAGACAGAGAGAGATACAGAAACACAGATAGACACACACATACTGACACAGAGAGAGACAGAAACACAGGTAGACACACATATACAGACACAGAGAGAGAGGGAGAGACAGAAACACAGATAGACACACATAAACAGACACAGAGAGAAACAGAAACACAGATAGACACACATAAACAGACACAGTGAGAGACAGAAACACAGATAGACACACATATACAGACAGAGAGAGATACAGAAACACAGATAGACACACATATACAGACACACAGAGAGAGACAGAAACACAAATAGACACACATTATACAGACACAGAGAGAGAGACACAGAAACACAGATAGACACACATATACAGACACACACAGAGAGAGAGAAACACAGATAGACGCACATATACAGACACAGAGAGACAGACAGAAACACAGATAGACACACATATACAGACACAGAGAGAGAGAGACAGAAACACAGATAGACACACATATACAGAGAGAGAGAGAGAGAGACAGAAACACAGATAGACACACATATACAGACACAGAGAGATTCAGAAACACAGATAGACACACATATACTGACACAGAGAGAGAGACACACAGAGAGACACACATATACTGACAAAGAGAGAGACAGAAAACAAAGATAGACACACATATACAGAGACACAGAGAGAGAGAGAAACACAGATAGACACACATATATAGACACAGAGAGAGACAGAAACACAGATAGACACACATATACAGACACAGAGAGAGAGACAGAAACACAGATAGACACACATATGCAGACACAGTGAGAGAGAGAGAGAGAGAGAGAAACACAGATAGACACACATATACAGACACAGAGAGAGACAGAAACACAGACAGACACACATATACAGACACAGAGAGAGACAGAAACACAGACAGACACACATATACAGACAAAGAGAGAGAGACTCACAGAGAGACACATATATACTGACACAGAGAGAGACAGAAAACAAAGATAGACACATATACAGACACACAGAGAGAGACAGAAACACAGATAGACACACATATACAGACACAGACAGAGAGAGAGAAACACAGATAGACACACATATACAGACACAGAGAGAGACAGAAACACAGATACATACACATATAGACACAGAGAGAGACAGACAGAAACACAGATAGACACACATATACAGACACACACAGAGAGAGACAGAAACACAGATAGACACACACATATACAGACACAGAGAGAGACAGAAACACAGATAGACACATATACTGACACACAGAGAGAGACAGAAACACAGATAGACACACATATACAGACACAGAGGCAGAGAGAGAAAAACACAGATAGACACACATATACAGACAGAGAGAGAGAGAGGCAGATACACAGATAGACACACATATACTGACACAGAGAGAGAGACAGAAACACAGATAGACACACATATACAGACACAGAGAGAGACAGAAACACAGACAGACACACATATACAGACACAGAGAGAGAGACTCACAGAGAGACACATATATACTGACACAGAGAGAGACAAAAAACAAAGATAGACACATATACAGACACACAGAGAGAGACAGAAACACAGATAGACACACATATACAGACACACAGAGAGAGACAGAAACACAAATAGACACACATATACAGACACACAGAGAGAGAGAGAAACACAGATAGACACACATATACAGACACAGAGACAGACAGAAACACAGATAGATACACATATAGACACAGAGAGAGACAGACAGAAACACAGATAGACACACATATACAGAGACAGAGGGAGACAGAAACACAGAGAGACACACACATACTGACACAGAGAGAGACAGAAACACAGATAGACACACCTATACAGGCAGAGGGAGAGAGATGCAGAAACACAGATAGACACACATATACAGAAAAAGAGAGAGACAGAAACACAGATAGACACACATTATAAAGACACACACACAGAGAGACAGAAACACAGATAGACACACATATACAGACACAGAGAGAGACAGAAACACAGATAGACACACATATGCAGACACAGAGAGAGAGACAGAAACACAGATAGACACACATACACAGACACAGAGAGAGAGACAGAAACACAGATAGACACACATATACAGACATAGAGGGAGAGAGAGAGAAACACAGATAGACCCACATATACAGACACAGAGAAAGAGAGACAGAAACACAGATAGACACACATATACAGACACAGAGAAAGACAGAAACAAAAATAGACACAAATTATACAGACATAGAGAGAGAGAGACAGAAACACAGATAGACACACATATACAGACACAGACAGAGACAGAAACACAGATAGACACACATATACAGACACAGAGAGAGAGACAGAAACACAGATAGACATACATATACAGATACAGAGAGACAGAAACACAGATAGACACACATATACAGACACAGAGAGGGAGACAGAAACACAGATAGACACACATATACAGACACAGAGAGAGAGACAGAAACACAGATAGACACACATATACAGACACAGAGAAAGACAGAAACACAGATAGACACACATATACAGACACAGAGAGAGAGACAGAAACACAGATAGACACACATATACAGACATAGAGAGAGAGAAACACAGATAGACACACATATACAGACACAGAGAAAGACAGAAACACAGATAGACACACATATACAGACACAGAGAGAGAGACAGAAACACAGATAGACACACATATACAGACACAGAGAAAGACAGAAACACAGATAGACACACATATTTCAGACACAGAGAGAGAGAGAGAAACACAGATAGACACACATATAGAGACACAGTGAGAGAGAGACAGAAACACAGATAGATACACATATATAGACAGAGAGAGAGAGAGAAACACTGAGAGACACACATATACAGACACTGAGAGAGAGAGAGAAACACAGATAGATGCTCATATACAGACACAAAGAGAGATAGAGAGACAGAAACACTGATAGATACACATATATAGACAGAGAGAGAGACAGAAACACAGATTGACACACATATACAGACACAGAGAGAGAGAGACAGAAACACAGATAGACACACATATACAGAGACAGAGAGGGACAGAAACACAGATAGACACACATATGCAGACAGAGGGAGAGAGATACAGAAACACAGATAGACACACATATACAGACACAGAGAGAGACAGAAACACAGATAGACACACATATACAGACACAGAGAGAGAGACAGAAACACAGATAGACACACATATACAGACACAGAGAGAGAGAGACAGAAACTCAGATAGACACACATATACAGACACAGAGAAATACAGAAACACAAATAGACACACATATACAGACACAGAGAGAGAGACAGAAACACAGATAGACACACATATACAGACACAGAGTGAGAGAGAGACAGAAACACAGATAGACACACATATACAGACACAGAGAGAGAGAGACAGAAACACAGATAGACACACATATACAGACACAGAGAGAGAGACAGAAACACAGATAGACACACACATACAGACACAATGAGAGAGACAGAAACACAGATAGACGCTCATATACAGACACAGAGACACAGAAACACAGATAGACAGACATATACAGACACAGAGAGGGAGACAGAAACACAGATAGACACACATATACAAACACAGAGAGAGAGAGAGACAGAAACACAGATAGACACACATATACAGACACGGAGAGAGTGAGACAGAAACACAGATAGACACAAATATACAGACACAGAGAGAGAGACAGAAACACTGATAGACACATATATACAGACACAGAGAGAGAGAGAGAGACAGAAACACAGATAGACACACATATACAGACACAGAGAGAGAGAGACAGAAACACAGATAGACACACATATACAGACACAGAGAGAGAGAGACAGAAACACAGAGAGAACACATATGCAGACACAGAGAGAGACAGAAACACAGATAGACACACATATACAGACACAGAGAGAGACAGAAACACAGATAGACACATATACTGACACACAGAGAGAGACAGAAACACAGATCGACACACATATATAGACACAGAGAGAGAGACAGAAACACTGAGAGACACACATATACAGACACTGAGAGAGAGAGACAAACACAGATAGACGCTCATATACAGACACAAAGAGAGATAGAGAGACAGAAACACTGATAGACACACATATACAGACAGAGAGAGAGACAGAAACACAGATAGACACATATACTGACACAGAGAGAGAGACAGAAACACAGATAGACACACATATACAGACACAGAGAGAGATAGAGAGAAACACAGATAGACACACATATACAGAGACAGAGAGGGACAGAAACACAGATAGACACACATATACAGACACGGAGAGAGAGAGAGACAGAAACACAGATAGACACACATATCCAGACAGAGAGAGAGAGAAATACAGATAGACACAAATATACAGACACAGAGAGAGACAGAAACACAGATAGACACACATATACAGACACAGAGAGAGAGACAGAAACACTGATAGACACACATATACAGACACAGAGAGAGACAGAAACACAGATAGACACACGTATACAGACACAGAGAGAGAGAGACAGAAACACAGATAGACACACATATACAGACACAGAGAGAGAGAGAAACACAGATAGACACACATATACAGACATAGAGGGAGAGAGACAGAAACACAGATAGACACACATATACTGACACAGAGAAAGACAGAAACACAAATAGACACACATTATACAGACACAGAGAGAGAGAGAGACAGAAACACAGATAGACACACATATACAGACACAGAGAGAGAGAGACAGAAACACAGATAGACACACATATACAGACACAGAGAGAGACAGAAGCACAGATAGACACACATATACAGACACAGAGAGAGAGAGAGACAGAAACACAGATAGACACACATATACAGACACAGAGAGACAGAGACAGAAACACAGATAGACACACATATACAGACACAGAGAAAGACAGAAACACAGATAGACACACATATACAAACACAGAGAGAGAGAGACAGAAACACAGATAGACACACATATACTGACACAGAGAGAGAGACAGAAACACAGATGGACACACATATACAACACGGAGAGAGCGAGAGAGACAGACACACAGATAGACACACATATACAGACACAGAGAGAGCGAGAGAGACAGAAACACAGATAGACACACATATACAGACACAGAGAGAGACGGAAACACAGATAGACACACATATTCAGACTCAGAGAGACACAGAAACACAGATAGACACACATGTACAGAAACAGAGAAAGACAGAAACACAAATAGACCTACATTATACAGACATACAGAGAGAGAGACAGAAACACTGATAGACACAAATATACAGACAGAGAGAGAGAGACAGAAACACAGATAGACAGACGTATACTAACACAGAGAAAGACAGAAACACAGATAGACACACATATACAGACACACAGAGAGAGAGAGACTGAAACACAGATAGACACACATATACAGACACAGAGGTAGAGAGATAGAAACACAGATAGACACACATATACAGACAGAGAGAGAGAGAGACAGAAACACAGATAGACACACATATACAGACACAGAGAAAGACAGAAACACAAATAGACACACATTATACAGACACAGAGAGAGAGAGACAGAAACACAGATAGACACACATATACAGACACAGAGAGAGACAGAAACACAGATAGACACACATATACAGACACAGAGAGAGAGACAGAAACTCAGATAGACACACATATACAGACACAGAGAGAGAGACAGAAACACAGATAGACACACATATACAGACACACAGAGAGAGAGACAGAAACACAGATAGACACACATATACAGACACAGAGAGAGAGACAGAAACACAGATAGACACACATATACAGACAGAGAGAAAGAGAGAGAAACACAGATAGACGCACATATACAGACACAGAGAGAGTCAGAAATACAGATAGACACACATATACAGACAGAGAGAGAGAGAGAGAGACGGAAACACAGATAGACACACATATACAGACACACAGAGAGAGAGAGAGACTGAAACACAGAGAGACACACATATACAGACAGAGAGAGAGAGAGAAAGAAACACAGATAGACACACATATACAGACACAGAGAAAGACAGAAACACAAATAGACACACATTATACAGACACAGAGAGAGAGAGACAGAAACACAGATAGACACACATATACAGACACAGAGAGAGAGACAGAAACTCAGATAGACACACATATACAGACACAGAGAGAGAGACAGAAACTCAGATAGACACACATATACAGACACAGAGAGAGAGACAGAAACACAGATAGACACACATACACAGACACAGAGAGAGAGAGAGACAGAAACACAGATAGACACACATATACAGACACAGAGAGAGAGAGACAGAAACACAGATAGACACACATATACAGAGGCAGAGGGAGACAGAAACACAGAGAGACACACACATACTGACACAGAGAGAGAGACAGAAACACAGATAGACACACATATACTGACACTGAGAGAGAGACAGAAACGCAGATAGACACACATATACAGACACAGAGAGAGAGAGACAGAAACACAGATAGACACACATATACAGACACAGAGAGAGACAGAAACACAGATAGACACACATATACAGACACAGAGAGAGACAGAAACACAGATAGACACACATATACAGAAACAGAGAGAGACAGAAACACAGATAGACACACATATACAGACACAGAGAGAGAGACAGAAACACACATAGACACACATATACAGACACAGAGGTAGAGAGATAGAAACACAGATAGACACACATATACAGACACAGAGAGAGAGAGAAACACAGATAGACACACATATACAGACACAGAGAGGGAGAGAGACAGAAACACAGATAGACACACATATACAGACACAGAGAGAGACAGAAACACAGATAGACACACTTATACTGACTCAGAGAGACAGAAACACAGATAGACACACATATACGGACACAGAGGTAGAGAGACAGAAACACAGATAGACACACATATACAGACACAGAGAGAGAGAAACACAGATAGACACACATATACAGACAGAGAGAGAGAGAGACTGAAACACAGATAGACACACATATATCCACCAACACACTCACACACAAGCTCACACACACCCACCCTCAAACCCACACATATAAACGCACACACACTATCACACATGCACCCCACACACACACCCACCCTCACTCCCACACATATAAACACACACACTCTCACACACTCACCCCCAACACACAGTCCGCCTCCCCACACACACACCCACCCTCACCCCCACACATATAAACACACACACAACCACCCTCACCCCCACACATATAAACACACACACACCCACCCTCACACCCACACATATAAACACACACACACCCACCCTCACACCCACACATATAAACACACACACACACTCTCACCCCCACACATATAAACACACACACACCCACCCTCACACCCACACATATAAACACACACACACACTCTCACCCCCACACATATAAACACACACACACCCTCACACCCACACATATAAACACACACACACCCACCCTCACACCCACACATATAAACACACACACACAAGCACACACTCACCCCCCAACTCACACACCCCCACACACACTCACCCTCACGCATATGAACACACACACCCCCCACACACACACCCACACATATAAACACACGCTCACACACTCACCCCCAACACACACACACACTCACCCTCACACCCCCAACACACACAAACAATCACACACACACCCTTGCAAACACACACCCACCCTCACACTCACACATATAAACATACACACTCACACACTCACCCCCCCAACACACACACACCCCCACACACGCACTCACTCACACCCACACATATAAACACGCACACACTCACCCCCCAACACGCACACACCCCACACACACACCCACCCTTACAACCACACATATAAACACACACACACACCCTCACACCCACACATATAAACACACACACACCCACCCTCACACCCACACATATAAATACACACACCCACCCTCACACCCACACATATAAACACACACAAACACACTATCACACACTCACCCCCCACACACACCCACCCTCACACCCACACATATAAACACACACACAAACCCTCACCCCCACACATATAAACACACACACACCCACCCTCACCCCCACACATATAAACATACACACACCCACCCTCACACCCACACATATAAACACACACACACACTCTCACCCCCACACATATAAACACACACACACCCACCCTCACCCCCACACATATAAACACACACACCCACCCTCACACCCACACATATAAACACACACACCCACCCTCACCCCCACACATATAAACACACACACACCCACCCTCACCCCCACACATATAAACACACACACACCCTCACACCCACACATATAAACACACACACACCCACCCTCACACCCACACATACAAACACACACACACCCACCCTCACCCCCACACATATAAACACACACACACCCACCCTCACCCCCACACATATAAACACACACACACCCACCCTCACCCCCACACATATAAACACACACACACCCACCCTCACACCCATACATATAAACACACACACACCCACCCTCACCCCCACGCATACAAACACACACACACCCACCCTCACACCCACACATATAAACACACACACCCACCCTCACCCCCACACATACAAACACACACACACCCACCCTCACACCCACACATATAAACACACACACACCCACCCTCACACCCACACATATAAACACACACACACCCACCCTCACACCCACACATACAAACACACACACACCCACCCTCACACCCACACATATAAACACACACACCCACCCTCACCCCCACACATACAAACACACACACACCCACCCTCACACCCACACATATAAACACACACACACACTCTCACCCCCACACATATAAACACACACACACCCTCACCCCCACACATATAAACACACACACACCCACCCTCACCCCCACACATATAAACACACACAACCACCCTCACCCCCACACATATAAACACACACACACCCACCCTCACACCCACACATATAAACACACACACACCCACCCTCACACCCACACATACAAACACACACACACCCACCCTCACACCCACACATATAAACACACACACACCCACCCTCACACCCACACATATAAACACACACACACCCACCCTCACACCCATACATATAAACACACACACACCCACCCTCACACCCACACATATAAACACACACACACTCACACACTCATCCCCAACACACACACACCCTCACACACACACCCAACCTCACACCCACACATATAAACACACACACACTCACACACTCATCCCCAACACACACACACCCCCACACCCACATATATAAACACACACACACACTATCACACACTCACCCCCTAACACGCACCAACACGCACCCCCCCACACACACACACCCTCACACCCACACATATAAACACACACAAACACACTATCACACACTCACCCCCTAACACGCACCAACACGCACCCCCCCACACACACACACACCCTCACACCCACACATATAAACACACACAAACACACTATCACACACTCACCCCCCAACACGCACACACCCCCCCACACACACACACCCTCACACCCACACATATAAACACACACAAACACACTATCACACACTCACCCCCCAACACGCACACACCCCCACCACACAAACACACCCTCACGCCCACACATATAAACACACACAAACACACTATCACACACTCACCCCACAACACGCACACCCTCACACCCACACATATAAACACACAGAAACACACTATCACACACTCACCCCCCCACACACACACCCTCACACCCACACATATAAACACACACAAACACACTATCACAAACTCACCCCCCAACACGCACACACCCCCCCCCACACACACACCCTCACACCCACACATATAAACACACACAAACACACTATCACAAACTCACCCCCCAACACGCACACACCCCCCCCACACACACACCCTCACACCCACACATATAAACACACACAAACACACTATCACACACCCCCCCCAACACGCACACCCCCACACACACACACCCTCACACCCACACATATAAACACACACAAACACACTATCACACACTCACCCCCAACACGCACACCCCCCCCACACACACACCCTCACACCCACATATATAAACACACACAAACACACTATCACACACTCACCCCCAACACGCACACACCCCCCCACACACACACATCCTCACACCCACACATATAAACACACACAAACACACTATCACACACTCACCCCCAACACGCACACACACCCCCACACACACACACCCTCACACCCACATATATAAACACACACAAACACACTATCACACACTCACCCCCCAACACGTACCCCCCCACACACACACACACCCTCACATATAAACACACACAAACACACTATCACACACTCACCCCCCAACACGCACACACCCCCCCACACACACACATCCTCACACCCACACATATAAACACACACAAACACACTATCACACACTCACCCCCAACACGCACACACCCCCCCACACACACACACCCTCACACCCACATATATAAACACACACAAACACACTATCACACACTCACCCCCCAACACGCACATTCCCCCCCACACACACACACATCCTCACACCCACACATATAAACACACACAAACACACTATCACACACTCACCCCGCAACACGCACACACCCCCTCACACACACACACACCCTCACACCCACACATATAAACACACACAAACACACTATCACAAACTCACCCCCCAACACGCACACACCCCCTCACACACACACACACCCTCACACCCACATATATAAACACACACAAACACACTATCACACACTCACCCCCAACACGCACACACCCCCCCACACACACACATCCTCACACCCACACATATAAACACACACAAACACACTATCACACACTCACCCCCAACACGCACACACCCCCTCACACACACACACACCCTCACACCCACATATATAAACACACACAAACACACTATCACACACTCACCCCCAACACGCACACCCCCCCACACACACACACCCTCACACCCACATATATAAACACACAGAAACACACTATCACACACTCACCCCCAACACGCACACCCCCCCACACACACACCCTCACACCCACACATATAAACACACACAAACACACTATCACACACTCACCCCCAACACGCACACACCTCCCCACACACACACACACACCCTCACACCCACGCATATAAACACACAAACACACTATCACACACTCACCCCCCAACACGCACACCCCCCCCACACACACACACCCTCACGCCCACACATATAAACACACAAACACACTATCACACACTCACCCCCCAACACGCACCAACACGCACACACCCCTCCCACACACACACACCCTCACACCCACACATATAAACACACAAACACACTATCACACACTCACCCCCAACACACACACCCCCACACACACACCCACCCTCACCCCCACACATACAAACACACACACACACCCACCCTCACACCCACACATATAAACACACACACACCCACCCTCACACCCACACATATAAACACACACACCCACCCTCACACCCACACATATAAACACACACACACACTCTCACCCCCACACATATAAACACACACACACCCACCCTCACACCCACACATATAAACACACACACCCACCCTCACACCCACACATATAAACACACACACCCACCCTCACACCCACACATATAAACACACACACACCCACCCTCACACCCACACATATAAACACACACACCCACCCTCACACCCACACATATAAACACACACACCCACCCTCACACCCACACATATAAACACACACACACCCACCCTCACACCCACACATATAAACACACACACACACTCTCACCCCCACACATATAAACACACACACACCCACCCTCACACCCACACATATAAACACACACACACTCACACACTCATCCCCAACACACACACACCCCCACACACACACCCACCCTCACACACACACATATAAACACACACACACCCACCCTCACACCCACACATATAAACACACACACACTCACACACTCATCCCCAACACACACACACCCCCACACACACACCCAACCTCACACCCACACATATAAACACACACACACTCACACACTCATCCCCAACACACACACACACCCACACACACACCCAACCTCACACCCACACATATAAACACACACACAAACACACTCTCACACACTCACCCCCATCACGCGCACACCCTCACACAGCTCCCTACCCTCATGCACTCACACCCCCGCACACACACCCACACAAACACACTCTCACACCCACACACACACACCCATGCACACAAACACACTCTCACACCCACACACACACACCCATGCACACACACACACACTCACACCCACACACACACTCTCACACACACACACACTCTCACACCCACACACCCACACCCACACACCCACACTCTCACACCCACACACACACACACTCTCACACCCACACACACCCACGCCCACACACCCACACTCTCACACCCACACACACACACACTCACACCCACACACACACTCTCACACACACACACACACTCTCACACCCACACACACACTCTCACACCCACACTCTCACACCCACACTCTCACACCCACACACCCACACTCTCACACCCACACACACCCACACCCACACACCCACCCACACACTCTCACACCCACACACACACCCACACACACACCCACACCCACCCGTACACACACACCCCCATGCACACACCCTGAGCAGGAAAGGCCAACGTTTCCCTCTCGGGCCGTGATGAGAGTTGGCGGATTTGCCCACCCTTGCGTAGGCCACCAGCCTGACCGGTGGGCACCGCCCGTCGTGGAGAGAGAGAGAGCCACCGTTCTGACTATCGGGCTGGGTAGGGAGTCACGTAGGGAGCTGGAGATAACTGACAGAACACCACACTTGCAGCACACCCAGAGTTTATTCAGTTCCAGACCGAAACATCCTGCCCAAGGGTCACCGAGATGGAGTCGCCACATCGGACCCCCCCCTCAGAGTTTGTCACGGGGAAAGGGGGAGCACTCATGGAACCCGGGATCTTCCCTTCCTCTGCATATCCCCCCCCCCCGAGGCACCCTGTCCAACCCGGTCCTCCTGGACGGAGACAGGTAGAGTCAGGGCACGGAAACCAGGAGCAAGGGGGTTTGGGGGGAACGGGAGGGGAGGTTGGGGGGCGCGGGAGGGGGGGCAGTGTGGGGAAGACGGGGCATGAGTTGTGACCCATCCTCCGGCCTGGGGGATGGAGGGCAATTAGGGAGGGCACTTATTCCCATTCGCCCCCCAGGGAGGTGGGCTATATGTGACCCCCTGTCCCTAGTTGCCCTCCCCAATCCTGCCAGAGAAGGGTAACGGGGGGGTGGGGAGGGGGGGGTGGACTGGGAGTGGTTTCCTCAGATTGTTCCTGAGGGATGGAATCCCAGGATTCGGGTCCAGACACCCTCTTGGAGCAGGGGGGTAATTCCCAGCTGGGAAGAAGGGCAGGGTTAGGGGTTGGGGTGGGGAGTGTCATTCCCGGGTTTCTGCTGTCCCTCGAGGTACAAGAGTGCCCTGGGATTCGGAAGGAGATGTCAGAGGCTCGTTGGTGAGTGCCCGTGGTGCCCCCTGTAGATGGCACACTCAGTGTGGGTGGGCAAAGGGGAGGGGGGCTTTGTGGATGCACTGCCATTGAACATCAAGGGGGCGATGGTTAGATTCTCTCTCAATGGGAACCCCCAGGATGTTGATAGTGGGGGGGGGAGGGGGGATTCAGTGATGGTAACACCATTGAACGTCAAGGGGATGATGGTTAGATTCTCTCTTCTTGGCGATGGTCATAGCCTGATGTTTGTGTGTGGCCAATGTTCCTTGTCAGCCCCGAGCCGGGATGCTGTCCCCAAATTGCTGAGTTTGGGACACGGCCTGCACCAGTATCTGAGCGAGCGGCGAGTGGAGCAGAACACTGCGTAACCATTGGCGACCATCCCTCACTTGGACACCTTCTGAAGGAGGGCAGGTCATCGATGAACCAACTGGAGATGGTTGAGGCCTGGGACACTTCCGAAGAGCCAACTCCTGTGGAGTCGAGATTAACGACCATCCCAACGACCCACAGACCTCTCCCGGAGAGTCAGGGGTCGTACTCTGCCCAGCGGAGAGGTAGGCCCCATCGATGGCCATCGTCTCCAGCCTGGTCAGGGCTCCTCGAAGCCTTCCCACTTAGGCCTCTGGCTCACAGGCCACCTGCTAATCCTGGGAGTGGAGGGGAATGAGGGTTGGGGAGGGGTGGGGGGGGTGTAACGTGAGGGAGGGAGATAAAGTGATAGGCCGGGGCCCGGGGAATAGACCGGGATGGACCAAGAGACCGGGATTTCTTCTGGTGAAATCGGGGATTGACATCAAAATGGCCGCCGGGGGAAGGGAGGGGGAGGAGGGGGAAGGAAGAGGAGGGGAGGGGGAGGGGGAGGGGAGGGGGACGGGGAGGGGGAGGGGAAGGGGGCCATGAGGGTGGACTCAGGTCAGGCGGCACCCCCTCGGGGCCAGGCAGGTGCTGGCGATGTAACCCAGGGAGACGGCCATGTTGAGGAGGGAGCTGAAGGCCATGACGTAGAGCGCCCCCACCTTGTCAGAGCGGGCAGTGAGGATACAGGTCAGTGCACCCCCTCCGGCCAAACTGCAGGCGCCCCCTGGGGGCACGGGGCAGCGGATGGAGGCGGGCAGCACCAGCGGCAGCTGGACCTTCAGCAGGACCCCCAGGAAGGCGGACTCAAGGCCCAGCAAGGCGAGCCCGCAGGCGATGGAGGGCCAGGGTCGTGACCCCCGGCCCGGGGCTGAGGCCTGGGCGCGGCCTGAGGCCTCCTCCAGGCCCAGGCCCTCTCCCCCGCTCAGCCCGTCCGGGGCGAGGACCGGCCTGGGGCGGGGGGCCAGCAGGTAGAGCCAGAAGACGGGCAGAAGGGCCAGCAGGAAGCTGAGGTGCCAGAAGAGGTCGACGGGGAAGCGGAAGTGGTGGTTGTAGCAGGAGTTGGCGCAGAACTCGAAGGTGGAGGAGGAGGGGGAGGAGGGGGAGGAGAGGTTACAGAGGAGGAGGGGCTGCCCACTACCCCACGGGCGGTCAGCGATGAACAAGGCCAACAGCCGAAATCCCATCAGACCCGACCAGAGAGATAGGCCCGGGACCCCCGACACACAACTCCCAGCAACTCCAGCCAAACGGCTCAGACCAACCAGATAGGCTGCAGCCATCTGGTCCCGGGACGGGGGGGGGAAAGGGGGGGGGGAAAGGGGGGAAGGGGAGGGGGGGAGACAGGAAAGTCAGAGGTTACCGACACACCCACAATCACTCACACACATTACTGTACCCTCGACCATTCCAAACCAGGAATATAACCCCCTACATTACTGTACCCTCGACCATCCCAAACCAGGAATATAACCCCCTACATTACTGTACCCTCGACCATCCCAAACCAGGAATATAACCCCTACATTACTGTACCCTCCACCATCCCAAACCAGGAATATAACCCCCTACATTACTGTACCCTCTACCATCCCAAACCAGGAATATAACCCCCTACATTACTGTACCCTCTACCATCCCAAACCAGGAATATAACCCCCTACATTACTGTACCCTCTACCATCCCAAACCAGGAATATAACCCCTACATTACTGTACCCTCTACCATCCCAAACCAGGAATATAACCCCCTACATTACTGTACCCTCTACCATCCCAAACCAGGAATATAACCCCCTACATTACTGTACCCTCTACCATCCCAAACCAGGAATATAACCCCTACATTACTGTACCCTCTACCATCCCAAACCAGGAATATAACCCCCTACATTACTGTACCCTCTACCATCCCAAACCAGGAATATAACCCCCTACATTACTGTACCCTCGACCATCCCAAACCAGGAATATAACCCCTACATTACTGTACCCTCTACCATCCCAAACCAGGAATATAACCCCCTACATTACTGTACCCTCTACCATCCCAAACCAGGAATATAACCCCCTACATTACTGTTCCCTCGACCATCCCAAACCAGGAATATAACCCACTACATTACTGTACACTCTACGATCCCAAACCAGGAATATAACCCCTACATTACTGTACCCTCTACCATCCCAAACCAGGAATATAACCCCCTACATTACTGTACCCTCTACCATCCCAAACCAGGAATATAACCCCCTACATTACTGTACCCTCTACCATCCCAAACCAGGAATATAACCCCCTACATTACTGTACCCTCTACCATCCCAAACCAGGAATATAACCCCTACATTACTGTACCCTCTACCATCCCAAACCAGGAATATAACCCCCTACATTACTGTACCCTCTACCATCCCAAACCAGGAATATAACCCCCTACATTACTGTACCCTCTACCATCCCAAACCAGGAATATAACCCCTACATTACTGTACCCTCTACCATCCCAAACCAGGAATATAACCCCCTACATTACTGTACCCTCTACCATCCCAAACCAGGAATATAACCCCCTACATTACTGTACCCTCGACCATCCCAAACCAGGAATATAACCCCTACATTACTGTACCCTCTACCATCCCAAACCAGGAATATAACCCCCTACATTACTGTACCCTCTACCATCCCAAACCAGGAATATAACCCCCTACATTACTGTACCCTCGACCATCCCAAACCAGGAATATAACCCACTACATTACTGTACACTCTACGATCCCAAACCAGGAATATAACCCCTACATTACTGTACCCTCTACCATCCCAAACCAGGAATATAACCCCCTACATTACTGTACCCTCTACCATCCCAAACCAGGAATATAACCCCCTACATTACTGTACCCTCGACCATCCCAAACCAGGAATATAACCCCTACATTACTGTACCCTCTACCATCCCAAACCAGGAATATAACCCCCTACATTACTGTACCCTCTACCATCCCAAACCAGGAATATAACCCCCTACATTACTGTACCCTCTACCATCCCAAACCAGGAATATAACCCCTACATTACTGTACCCTCTACCATCCCAAACCAGGAATATAACCCCTACATTACTGTACCCTCTACCATCCCAAACCAGGAATATAACCCCTACATTACTGTACCCTCTACCATCCCAAACCAGGAATATAACCCCTACATTACTGTACCCTCTACCATCCCAAACCAGGAATATAACCCCTACATTACTGTACCCTCTACCATCCCAAACCAGGAATATAACCCCCTACATTACTGTACCCTCTACCATCCCAAACCAGGAATATAACCCCTACATTACTGTACCCTCTACCATCCCAAACCAGGAATATAACCCCTACATTACTGTACCCTCGACCATCCCAAACCAGGAATATAACCCCTACATTACTGTACCCTCGACCATCCCAAACCAGGAATATAACCCCTACATTACTGTACCCTCGACCATCCCAAACCAGGAATATAACCCCCTACATTACTGTACCCTCTACCATCCCAAACCAGGAATATAACCCCTACATTACTGTACCCTCTACCATCCCAAACCAGTAATATAACCCCTACATTACTGTACCCTCTACCATCCCAAACCAGTAATATAACCCCTACATTACTGTACCCTCTACCATCCCAAACCAGGAATATAACCCCTACATTACTGTACCCTCTACCATCCCAAACCAGGAATATAACCCCCTACATTACTGTACCCTCGACCATCCCAAACCAGGAATATAACCCCTACATTACTGTACCCTCGACCATCCCAAACCAGGAATATAACCCCCTACATTACTGTACCCTCTACCATCCCAAACCAGGAATATAACCCCCTACATTACTGTACCCTCTACCATCCCAAACCAGGAATATAACCCCTACATTACTGTACCCTCGACCATCCCAAACCAGGAATATAACCCCTACATTACTGTACCCTCTACCATCCCAAAACTGGAATATAACCCCCTACATTACTGTACCCTCGACCATCCCAAACCAGGAATATAACCCCTACATTACTGTACCCTCGACCATCCCAAACCAGGAATATAATCCCTACATTACTGTACCCTCTACCATCCCAAACCAGGAATATAACCCCCTACATTACTGTACCCTCTACCATCCCAAACCAGGAATATAATCCCTACATTACTGTACCCTCGACCATCCCAAACCAGGAATATAACCCCTACATTACTGTACCCTCGACCATCCCAAACCAGGATTATAACCCCTACATTACTGTACCCTCTACCATCCCAAACCAGGAATATAACCCCTACATTACTGTACCCTCTACCATCCCAAACCAGGAATATAACCCCCTACATTACTGTACCCTCTACCATCCCAAACCGGGAATATAACCCCTACATTACTGTACACTCTACCATCCCAAACCAGGGATATAAACCCTACATTACTGTACCCTCTTTCATCCCAAACCAGGAATATAACCCCTACATTACTGTACACTCTACCATCCCAAACCAGGAATATAACCCCTACATTACTGTACCCTCTACCATCCCAAACCAGGAATATAACCCCTACATTACTGTACCCTCTACCAGCCCAAACCAGGAATATAACCCCTACATTACTGTACCCTCTACCATCCCAAACCAGGAATATAACCCCTACATTACTGTACCCTCTACCATCCCAAACCAGGAATATAACCTCTACATTACTGTACCATCTACAATCCCAAACCAGGAATATAACCCCTACATTACTGTACCCTCTACCATCCCAAACCAGGATTATAACCCCTACATTACTGTACCCTCTACCATCCCAAACCAGGAATATAACCCCTACATTACTGTACCCTCGACCATCCCAAACAAGGAATATAACCCCTACATTACTGTACCCTCTACCATCCCAAACCAGGAATATAACCCCTACATTACTGTACCCTCTACCATCCCAAACCAGGATTATAACCCCTACATTACTGTACCCTCTACCATCCCAAACCAGGATTATAACCCCCTACATTACTGTACCCTCTACCATCCCAAACCAGGAATATAACCCCTACATTACTGTACCCTCTACCATCCCAAACCAGGAATATAACCTCTACATTACTGTACCCTCTACCATCCCAAACCAGGAATATAACCCCTACATTACTGTACCCTCTACCATCCCAACCCAGGAATATAACCCCTACATTACTGTACCCTCTACCATCCCAACCCAGGAATATAACCCCCTACATTACTGTACCCTCTACCATCCCAAACCAGTAATATAACCCCCTACATTACTGTACCCTCTACCATCCCAAACCAGTAATATAACACCTACATTACTGTACCCTCTACCATCCCAAACCAGGAATATAACCCCCTACATTACTGTACCCTCTACCATCCCAAACCAGGAATATAACCCCCTACATTACTGTACCCTCTACCATCCCAAACCAGGAATATAACCCCCTACATTACTGTACCCTCTACCATCCCAAACCAGGAATATAACCCCCTACATTACTGTACCCTCTACCATCCCAACCCAGGAATATAACACCTACATTACTGTACCCTCTACCATCCCAAACCAGGAATATAACCCCCTACATTACTGTACCCTCGACCATCCCAAACCAGGAATATAACCCCTACATTACTGTACCCTCTACCATCCCAAACCAGGAATATAACCCCCTACATTACTGTACCCTCTACCATCCCAAACCAGGAATATAACCCCCTACATTACTGTACCCTCTACCATCCCAAACCAGGAATATAACCCCTACATTACTGTACCCTCTACCATCCCAAACCAGGAATATAACCCCCTACATTACTGTACCCTCTACCATCCCAAACCAGGAATATAACCCCCTACATTACTGTACCCTCTACCATCCCAAACCAGGAATATAACCCCTACATTACTGTACCCTCTACCATCCCAAACCAGGAATATAACCCCCTGCATTACTGTCCCCTCTGCCATCCCAAACCAGGAATATAACCCCCTACATTACTGTATCCTCTACCATCCCAAACCAGGAATATAACCCCTACATTACTGTACCCTCTACCATCCCAACCCAGGAATATAACCTCTACATTACTGTACCCTCTATCATCCCAAACCAGGAATATAACCCCTACATTACTGTACCCTCTACCATCCCAACCCAGGAATATAACCTCTACATTACTGTACCCTCTATCATCCCAAACCAGGAATATAACCCCTACATTACTGTACCCTCGACCATCCCAAACCAGGATTATAACCCCTACATTACTGTACCCTCTACCATCCCAAACCAGGAATATAACCCCTACATTACTGTACCCTCTACCATCCCAAACCAGGAATATAACCCCCTACATTACTGTACCCTCTACCATCCCAAACCGGGAATATAACCCCTACATTACTGTACACTCTACCATCCCAAACCAGGGATATAAACCCTACATTACTGTACCCTCTTTCATCCCAAACCAGGAATATAACCCCTACATTACTGTACACTCTACCATCCCAAACCAGGAATATAACCCCTACATTACTGTACCCTCTACCATCCCAAACCAGGAATATAACCCCTACATTACTGTACCCTCTACCAGCCCAAACCAGGAATATAACCCCTACATTACTGTACCCTCTACCATCCCAAACCAGGAATATAACCCCTACATTACTGTACCCTCTACCATCCCAAACCAGGAATATAACCTCTACATTACTGTACCATCTACCATCCCAAACCAGGAATATAACCCCTACATTACTGTACCCTCTACCATCCCAAACCAGGATTATAACCCCTACATTACTGTACCCTCTACCATCCCAAACCAGGAATATAACCCCTACATTACTGTACCCTCGACCATCCCAAACAAGGAATATAACCCCTACATTACTGTACCCTCTACCATCCCAAACCAGGAATATAACCCCTACATTACTGTACCCTCTACCATCCCAAACCAGGATTATAACCCCTACATTACTGTACCCTCTACCATCCCAAACCAGGATTATAACCCCCTACATTACTGTACCCTCTACCATCCCAAACCAGGAATATAACCCCTACATTACTGTACCCTCTACCATCCCAAACCAGGAATATAACCTCTACATTACTGTACCCTCTACCATCCCAAACCAGGAATATAACCCCTACATTACTGTACCCTCTACCATCCCAACCCAGGAATATAACCCCTACATTACTGTACCCTCTACCATCCCAACCCAGGAATATAACCCCCTACATTACTGTACCCTCTACCATCCCAAACCAGTAATATAACCCCCTACATTACTGTACCCTCTACCATCCCAAACCAGTAATATAACACCTACATTACTGTACCCTCTACCATCCCAAACCAGGAATATAACCCCCTACATTACTGTACCCTCTACCATCCCAAACCAGGAATATAACCCCCTACATTACTGTACCCTCTACCATCCCAAACCAGGAATATAACCCCCTACATTACTGTACCCTCTACCATCCCAAACCAGGAATATAACCCCCTACATTACTGTACCCTCTACCATCCCAACCCAGGAATATAACACCTACATTACTGTACCCTCTACCATCCCAAACCAGGAATATAACCCCCTACATTACTGTACCCTCGACCATCCCAAACCAGGAATATAACCCCTACATTACTGTACCCTCTACCATCCCAAACCAGGAATATAACCCCCTACATTACTGTACCCTCTACCATCCCAAACCAGGAATATAACCCCCTACATTACTGTACCCTCTACCATCCCAAACCAGGAATATAACCCCTACATTACTGTACCCTCTACCATCCCAAACCAGGAATATAACCCCCTACATTACTGTACCCTCTACCATCCCAAACCAGGAATATAACCCCCTACATTACTGTACCCTCTACCATCCCAAACCAGGAATATAACCCCTACATTACTGTACCCTCTACCATCCCAAACCAGGAATATAACCCCCTGCATTACTGTCCCCTCTGCCATCCCAAACCAGGAATATAACCCCCTACATTACTGTATCCTCTACCATCCCAAACCAGGAATATAACCCCTACATTACTGTACCCTCTACCATCCCAACCCAGGAATATAACCTCTACATTACTGTACCCTCTATCATCCCAAACCAGGAATATAACCCCTACATTACTGTACCCTCTACCATCCCAACCCAGGAATATAACCTCTACATTACTGTACCCTCTATCATCCCAAACCAGGAATATAACCCCCTACATTACTGTACCCTCTACCATCCCAAACCAGGAATATAACCCCTACATTACTGTACCCTCTACCATCCCAAACCAGGAATATAACCCCTACATTACTGTACCCTCTACCATCCCAAACCAGGAATATAACCCCCTACATTACTGTACCCTCGACCATCCCAAACCAGGAATATAACCCCTACATTACTGTACCCTCTACCATCCCAAACCAGGAATATAACTTCTACATTACTGTACCCTCTACCATCCCAAACCAGGAATATAACCCCCTACATTACTGTACCCTCTACCATCCCAACCCAGGAATATAACCCCTACATTACTGTACCCTCTATCATCCCAAACCAGGAATATAACCCCCTACATTACTGTACCCTCTACCATCCCAAACCAGGAATATAACCCCTACATTACTGTACCCTCTACCATCCCAAACCAGGAATATAACCCCTACATTACTGTACCCTCTACCATCCCAAACCAGGAATATAACCTCTACATTACTGTACCCTCTACCATCCCAAACCAGGAATATAACCCCTACATTACTGTACCCTCTACCATCCCAAACCAGGAATATAACCCCTTCATTACTGTACCCTCTACAATCCCAAACCAGGAATATAACCCCTACATTACTGTACCCTCTACCATCCCAAACCAGGAATATAACCCCTTCATTCCTGTACCCTCTACCATCCCAAACCAGGAATATAACCCCTACATTACTGTACCCTCTACCATCCCAAACCAGGAATATAACCCCTACATTACTGTACCCTCTACCATCCCAAACCAGGAATATAACCCCCTACATTACTGTACCCCCTACCATCCCAAATCAGGAATATAACCCCTACATACTGTACCCTCTACCATCCCAAACCAGGAATATAACCCCCTACATTACTGTACCCCCTACCATCCCAAACCAGGAATATAACCCCTACATTACTGTACCCTCTGCCATTCCAAACCACGAATATAACACCTACATTACTGTACCCTCTACCATCCCAAACCAGGAATATAACCCCTACATTACTATACCCTCGACCATCCCAAACCAGGAATATAACCCCTACATTACTGTACCCTCGACCATCCCAAACCAGGAATATAACCTCTACATTACTGTATCCTCTACCATCCCAAACCAGGAATATAACCCCCTACATTACTGTACCCTCGACCATCCCAAACCAGGAATATAACCCCTACATTACTGTACCCTCTACCATCCCAAACCAGGAATATAACCCCCTACATTACTGTACCCTCTACCATCCCAAGCCAGGAATATAACCCCTACATTACTGTACCCTCTACCATCCCAAACCAGGAATATAAACCCTACATTACTGTACCCTCTACCATCCCAAACCAGGAATATAACCCCCTACATTACTGTACCCTCTACCATCCCAAACCAGGAATATAACCCCCTACATTACTGTACCCTCTACCATCCCAAAACAGGAATATAACCCCTACATTACTGTACCCTCTACCATCCCAAACCAGGAATATAACCCCCTACATTACTGTACCCTCTACCATCCCAAACTAGGAATATAACACCTACATTACTGTACCTTCTACCATCCCAAACCAGGAATATAACCCCCTACATTACTGTACCCTCGACCATCCCAAACCAGGAATATAACCCCCTACATTACTGTACCCTCTACCATCCCAAACCAGGAATATAACCCCCTACATTACTGTACCCTCTACCATCCCAAACCAGGAATATAACCCCCTACATTACTGTACCCTCTACCATCCCAAACCAGGAATATAACACCTACATTACTGTACCCTCTACCATCCCAAACCAGGAATATAACCCCTACATTACTGTACCCTCTACCATCCCAAACCAGGAATATAACCCCTACATTACTGTACCCTCTACCATCCCAAACCAGGAATATAACCCCTACATTACTGTACCCTCTACCATCCCAAACCAGGAATATAACCCCCTACATTACTGTACCATCTACCATCCCAAACCAGGAATATAACCCCCTACATTACTGTACCCTCGACCATCCCAAACCAGGAATATAACCCCCTACATTACTGTACCCTTACCATCCCAAACCAGGAATATAACCCCCTACATTACTGTACCCTCTACCATCCCAAACCAGGAATATAACACCCTACATTACTGTACCCTCTACCATCCCAAACCAGGAATATAACACCTACATTACTGTACACTCTACCATCCCAAACCAGGAGTATAACCCCCTTCATTACTGTACCCTCGACCATCCCAAACCAGGAATATAACCCCCTCCATTACTGTACCCTCTACCATCCCAAACCAGGAATATAACCCCTACGTTACTGTACCCTTGACCATCCCAAACCAGGAATATAACCCCTACATTACTGTATCCTCTACCATCCCAAACCAGGAATATAACACCTACATTACTGTACCCTCTACCATCCCAAACCAGGAATATAACCCCCTACATTACTGTACCCTCTACCATCCCAAACTAGGAATATACCCCTACATTTTTTGAGAATGTAACTCGGAAGATGGACGAGGGAGATCCAGTGGATGTAGTGTACCTGGACTTTCAGAAAGCTTTTGATAAAGTCCCACACAAGAGGTTAGTGAGTAAAATTAGGGCGCACGGTATTGGGGGCAAAGTACTAGATTGGATAGAGAATTGGCTGGCTAATAGGAAACAAAGGGTAGTGATTAACGGCTCCATTTCGAAATGGCAGGCAGTGACCAGTGGGGTACCGCAGGGATCCGTGCTGGGACCGCAGCTTTTTACAATATATGTAAATGGTATAGAAGATGGTATCAGCAATAACATTAGCAAATTTGCTGATGATACAAAGCTGGGTGGTAGGGTGAAATGTGATGAGGACGTTAGGGGATTACAGGGTGACCTGGACAAGTTAGGTGAGTGGGCAGATACATGGCAGATGCAGTTTAATGTGGATAAATATATGGTTATTCACTTTGGTGGCAAGAACAGGAAGGCAGATTACTACCTCAATGGTATCAATTTAGGTAAAGGAGCAGTACAGAAAGATCTGGGTGTTCTTGTACACCAGTCAATGAAGGTAAGCATGCAGGTACATCAGGTAGTGAAGAAAGCTAACAGCATGCTGGCCTTCATAACAAGAGGGATTGAGTATAGAAGCAAAGAGGTTCTTCTGCAGCTGCACAGGGCCCTGGTGAGACCACACCTGGAGTATTAAGTGCAGTTCTGGTGTCCAAATTTGAGGAAAGACATTCTGGCTCCTGAGGGAGTGCAGCGTAGGTTCACGAGGTCAATTCCTGGAATGGCAGGATTACCTTACACTGAAAGACTGGAGCGACTGGCATGTATACCCTTGAGTTTAGAAGACTGAGAGGGGATCTGATTGAGACATATAAGATTATTAAAGGATTGGACACTCTGGCAGCAGGAAACATGTTTCCGCTGATGGGTGAGTGCCGAACCAGAGGACACAGCTTATAATATGGGGTAGACCATTTAGGACAGAGATGAGGAGAAACCTCTTCACCCAGAGAGTGGTGGGTGTGTGGAATGCTCTGCCCCAGAGGGCAGTGGAGGCCCAGCCTCTGGATTCATTTAAGAAAGAGTTAGATAGAACTCTCAAAGATAGTGGAATCGAGGGTTATGGAGATAAGGCAGGAACAGGATACTGATTGAGGATGAGCAGCCATGATCATAATGAATGGTGGTGCAGGCTCGAAGGGCAGAATGGCCTACTCCTGCACCTATTGTCTGTTGTCTATTGTCTATTACTGTACCCTCTACCATCCCAAACCAGGAATATAACCCCTACATTACTGTACCCTCTACCATCCCAAACCAGGAATATAACCCCTACATTACTGTACCCTCTACCATCCCAAACCAGGAATATAACCCCTACATTACTGTACCCTCTACCATCCCAAACCAGGAATATAACCCCCTACATTACTGTACCCTCTACCATCCCGAACCAGGAATATAACCCCTACATTACTGTACCCTCTACCATCCCAAACCATGAATATAACCCCCTACATTACTGTACCCTCTACCATCCCGAACCAGGAATATAACCCCCTACATTACTGTACCCTCTACCATCCCAAGCCAGGAATATAACCCCTACATTACTGTCCCCTCTTCCATCCCAAACCAGGATTATAACCCCTACATTACTGTACCCTCTACCATCCCAAGCCAGGAATATAACCCCTACATTACTGTACCCTCTACCATCCCAAACCAGGAATATAACCCCTACATTACTGTACCCTCTACCATCCCAAGCCAGGAATATAACCCCTACATTACTGTCCCCTCTTCCATCCCAAACCAGGATTATAACCCCTACATTACTGTACCCTCTATCATCCCAAACCAGGAATATAACCCCTACATTACTGTACCCTCTACCATCCCAAACCAGGAATATAACCCCTACATTACTGTCCCCTCTATCATCCCAAACCAGAAATATAACCCCCTACATTACTGTACCCTCTACCATCCCAAACCAGGAATATAACCCCCTACATTACTGTACCCTCTATCATCCCAAACCAGGAATATAACCCCTACATTACTGTACCCTCTATCATCCCAAACCAGGAATATAACCCCTACATTACTGTACCCTCTATCATCCCAAACCAGGAATATAACCCCTACATTACTGTACCCTCTACCATCCCAAACCAGGAATATAACCCCCTACATTACTGTACCCTCTACCATCCCAAACCAGGAATATAACCCCTACATTACTGTACCCTCTACCATCCCAAACCAGGAATATAACCCCCTACATTACTGTCCCCTCTACCATCCCTAACCAGGAATATAACCCACTACATTACTGTACCCTCTACCATCCCAAACCAGGAATATAACCCCCTACATTACTGTACCCTCGATCATCCCAAACCAGGAATATAACCCCTACATTACTGTCCCCTCTATCATCCCAAACCAGGAATATAACCCCTACATTACTGTACCCTCGACCATCCCAAACCAGGAATATAACCCCTACATTACTGTACCCTCTACCATCCCAAACCAGGAATATAACCCCTACATTACTGTACCCTCTACCATCCCAAACCAGGAATATAACCCCCTACATTACTGTACCCTCTACCATCCCAAACCAGGAGTATAACCCCCTACATTACTGTACCATCTACCATCCCAAACCCGGAATATAACCCCCTACATTACTGTACCCTCTACCATCCCAAACCAGGATTATAACCCCCTACATTACTGTACCCTCTACCATCCCAAACCAGGAATATAACCCCTACATTACTGTCCCCTCTACCATCCCTAACCAGGAATATAACCCCCTACATTACTGTACCATCCACCATCCCAAACCAGGAATATAAACCCCTACATTACTGTACCCTCTACCATCCCAAACCAGGAATATAACCCCTACATTACTGTCCCCTCTACCATCCCAAACCAGGAATATAACCTCTACGTTACTGTACCCTCTACCATCCCAAACCAGGAATATAACCTCTACATTACTGTACCCTCTACCATCCCAAACCAGGAATATAACCCCTACATTACTGTACCCTCTACCATCCCAAACCAGGAATATAACCTCTACATTACTGTACCCTCTACCATCCCAAACCAGGAATATAACCCCTACATTACTGTACTCTCTACCATCCCAAACCAGGAATATAAACCCCTACATTACTGTACCCTCTACCATCCCAAACCAGGAATATAACCCCTACATTATTGTACCCTCTACCATCCCAAACCAGGAATATAACCCCCTACATTACTGTACCCTCTACCATCCCTAACCAGGAATATAACCCCCTACATTACTGTCCCCTCTACCATCCCAAACCAGGAATATAACCTCTACGTTACTGTACCCTCTACCATCCCAAACCAGGAATATAACCTCTACATTACTGTACCCTCTACCATCCCAAACCAGGAATATAACCCCTACATTACTGTACCCTCTACCATCCCAAACCAGGAATATAACCTCTACATTACTGTACCCTCTACCATCCCAAACCAGGAATATAACCCCTACATTACTGTACACTCTACCATCCCAAACCCGGAATATAACCCCCTACATTACTGTACCCTCTACCATCCCAAACCAGGATTATACCCCCTACATTACTGTACCCTCTACCATCCCAAACCAGGAATATAACCCCTACATTACTGTACTCTCTACCATCCCAAACCAGGAATATAAACCCCTACATTACTGTACCCTCTACCATCCCAAACCAGGAATATAACCCCTACATTATTGTACCCTCTACCATCCCAAACCAGGAATATAACCCCCTACATTACTGTACCCTCTACCATCCCAAACCAGGAATATAAACCCCTACATTACTGTACCCTCTACCATCCCAAACCAGGAATATAACCCCCTACATTACTGTACCCTCTACCATCCCAAACCAGGAATATCACCCCCTACATTACTGTACCCTCGACCATCCCAAACCAGGAATATAACCTCTACATTACTGTACCCTCTACCATCCCAAACCAGGAATATAACCCCTACATTACTGTACCCTCTACCATCCCAAACCAGGAATATAGCCTCTACATTACTGTACCCACTACCATCCCAAACCAGGAATATAACCCCTACATTACTGTACCCTCTACCATCCCAAACCCGGAATATAACCCCCTACATTACTGTACCCTCTACCATCCCAAACCAGGATTATAACCCCCTACATTACTGTACCCTCTACCATCCCAAACCAGGAATATAACCCCTACATTACTGTACCCTCTACCATCCCAAACCAGGAATATAACCCCCTACATTACTGTACCCTCGACCATCCCAAACCAGGAATATAACCCCCTACATTACTGTACCCTCTACCATCCCAAACCAGGAGTATAACCCCCTACATTACTGTACCATCTACCATCCCAAACCCGGAATATAACCCCCTACATTACTGTACCCTCTACCATCCCAAACCAGGATTATAACCCCCTACATTACTGTACCCTCTACCATCCCAAACCAGGAATATAACCCCTACATTACTGTCCCCTCTACCATCCCAAACCAGGATTATAACCCCTACATTACTGTACCCTCTACCATCCCAAACCAGGAATATAACCCGTATTTTACTGTACCCTCTACCATCCCAAACCAGGGATATAAACCCTACATTACTGTACCCTCTACCATCCCAAACCAGGAATATAACCCCTACATTACTGTACCCTCTATCATCCCAAACCAGGAATATAACCCCTACATTACTGTACCCTCTACCATCCCAAACCAGGAATATAACCCCCTACATTACTGTACCCTCTACCATCCCAAACCAGGAATATAACCACCTACATTACTGTACACTCTACCATCCCAAACCAGGAATATAACCTCTACATTACTGTACCCTCTACCATCCCAAACCAGGAATATAACCCCTACATTACTGTACCCTCTACCATCCCAAACCAGGAATATAACCCCCTACATTACTGTACCCTCTACCATCCCAAACCAGGAATATAACCACCTACATTACTGTACCCTCTACCATCCCAAACCAGGGATATAAACCCTACATTACTGTACCCTCTTTCATCCCAAACCAGGAATATAACCCCTACATTACTCTACCCTCTACCATCCCAAACCAGGAATATAACCCCCTACATTACTGTACCCTCTTTCATCCCAAACCAGGAATATAACCCCTACATTACTGTACCCTCTACCATCCCAAACCAGGGATATAAACCCTACATTACTGTTCCTTCTACCATCCCAAACCAGGAATATAACCCCTACATTACTGTACCCTCTACCATCCCAAACCAGGAATATAACCCCCTACATTACTGTACCCTCTACCATCCCAAACCAGGAATATAACCTCTACATTACTGTACCCTCTTTCATCCCAAACCAGGAATATAACCCCTACATTACTGTACCCTCTACCATCCCAAACCAGGAATATAACCCCTACATTACTGAACCCTCTACCATCCCAAACCAGGAATATAACCCCCTACATTACTGTACCCTCTACCATCCCAAACCAGGAATATAACCCCTACATTACTGTCCCCTCTACCATCCCAAACCAGGAATATAACCCCTACATTACTGTACCCTCTACCATCCCAAACCAGGAATATAACCTCTACATTACTGTACCCTCGACCATCCCAAACCAGGAATATAACCCCTACATTACTGTACCCTCTACCATCCCAAAACAGGAATATAACCCCCTACATTACTGTACCCTCGACCATCCCAAACCAGGAATATAACCCCCTACATTACTGTACCCTCTACCAGCCCAAACCAGGAATATAACCCCCTACATTACTGTACCCTCGACCATCCCAAACCAGGAATATAACCCCTACATTACTGTACCCTCTACCATCCCAAACCAGGAATATAACCCCTACATTACTGTACCATCTACCATCCCAAACCAGGAATATAACCTCTACATTACTGTACCCTCTATCATCCCAAACCAGGAATATAACCCCCTACATTACTGTACCCTCTATCATCCCAAACCAGGAATATAACCCCTACATTACTGTACCCTCTACCATCCCAAAGCAGGAATATAACCCCTACATTACTGTACCCTCTACCATCCCAAACCAGGAATATAACCCCCTACATTACTGTACCCTCTACCATCCCAAACCAGGAATATAACACCCTACATTACTGTCCCCTCTACCATCCCAAACCAGGAATATAACCCCCTACATTACTGAACCCTCTACCATCCCAAACCAGGAATATAACCCCTACATTACTTTACCCTCTACCATCCCAAACCAGGAATATAACCCCCGACATTACTGTACCCTCTACCATCCCAAACCAGGAATATAACCCCCTATATTACTGTACCCTCGACCATCCCAAACCAGGAATATAACCCCCTACATTACTGTATCCTCTACCATGCCAAACCAGGAATATAACCTCTACATTACTGTACCCTCTACCATCCCAAACCAGGAATATAACCCCTACATTACTGTACCCTCTACCATCCCAAACCAGGAATGTAACCCCTACATTACTGTACCCTCTACCATCCCAAACCAGGAATATAACCCCCTACATTACTGTACCCTCTACCATCCCAAACCAGGAATATAACCCCTACATTACTGAACCCTCTATCATCCCAAACCAGGAATATAACACCTACATTACTGTACCCTCGACCATCCCAAACCAGGAATATAACCCCCTACATTACTGTACCCTCTACAATCCCAAACCAGGAATATAACACCCTACATTACTGTACCCTCTACCATCCCAAACCAGGAATATAACACCCTACATTACTGTACCCTCTACCATCCCAAACCAGGAAAAAAACCCCCTACATTACTGTACCCCCTACCATCCCAAACCAGGAATATAACCCCCTACATTACTGTACCCTCTACCATCCCAAACCAGGAATATAACCCCTACATTACTGTACCCTGTACCATCCCAAACCAGGAATAGAACCCCCTACATTACTGTACCCTCTACCATCCCAAACCAGGAATATAACCCCTACATTACTGTACCCTCTACCATCCCAAACCAGGAATATAACCCCTACATTACTGTACCCTCGACGATCCCAAACCAGGAATATAACACCTACATTACTGGACCCTCTACCATCCCAAACCAGGAATATAACCCCTACATTACTGTACCCTCTACCATCCCAAACCAGGAATATAACCTCTACATTACTGTATCCTCTACCATCCCAAACCAGGAATATAACCCCTACATTACTGTACCCTCTACCATCCCAAACCATGAATATAACCCCTACATTACTGTACCCTCGACCATCCCAAACCAGGAATATAACCCCTACATTACTGTACCATCTACCATCCCAAACCAGGAATATAACCTCTTCATTACTGTACCCTCGACCATCCCAAACCAGGAATATAACCCTCTACATTACTGTACCCTCGACCATCCCAAACCAGGAATATAACCCCTACATTACTGTACCTTCTACCATCCCAAACCAGGAATATAAACCCTACATTACTGTACCCTCTACCATCCCAAACCAGTAATATAACCCCTACATTACTGTACCCTCTATCATCCCAAACCAGGAATATAACCCCTACATTACTGTACACTCTACCATCCCAAACCAGGAATATAACCCCCTACATTACTGTATCCTCTACCATCCCAAACCAGGAATATAACCCCTACATTACTGTACCCTCTACAATCCCAAACCAGGAATATAACCCCTACATTACTGTACCCTCTATCATCCCAAACCAGGAATATAACCCCCTACATTACTGTACCCTCTACCATCCCAAACCAGGAATATAACCCCTACATTACTGTACCCTCTATCATCCCAAACCAGGAATATAACCCCCTACATTACTGTACCCTCTACCATCCCAAACCAGGAATATAACCACCTACATTACTGTACCCTCTACCATCCCAAACCAGGGATATAAACCCTACATTACTGTACCCTCTTTCATCCCAAACCAGGGATATAAACCCTACATTACTGTACCCTCTTTCATCCCAAACCAGGAATATAACCCCTACATTACTCTACCCTCTACCATCCCAAACCAGGAATATAACCCCCGACATTACTGTACCCTCTACCATCCCAAACCAGGGATATAAACCCTACATTACTGTACCCTCTATCATCCCAAACCAGGAATATAACCCCTACATTACTGTACCCTCTACCATCCCAAACCAGGAATATAACCCCCTACATTACTGTACCCTCTACCATCCCAAACCAGGAATATAACCACCTACATTACTGTACACTCTACCATCCCAAACCAGGAATATAACCTCTACATTACTGTACCCTCTACCATCCCAAACCAGGAATATAACCCCTACATTACTGTACCCTCTACCATCCCAAACCAGGAATATAACCCCCTACATTACTGTACCCTCTACCATCCCAAACCAGGAATATAACCACCTACATTACTGTACCCTCTACCATCCCAAACCAGGGATATAAACCCTACATTACTGTACCCTCTTTCATCCCAAACCAGGAATATAACCCCTACATTACTCTACCCTCTACCATCCCAAACCAGGAATATAACCCCCTACATTACTGTACCCTCTTTCATCCCAAACCAGGAATATAACCCCTACATTACTGTACCCTCTACCATCCCAAACCAGGGATATAAACCCTACATTACTGTTCCTTCTACCATCCCAAACCAGGAATATAACCCCCTACATTACTGTACCCTCTTTCATCCCAAACCAGGAATATAACCCCTACATTACTGTACCCTCTACCATCCCAAACCAGGAATATAACCCCTACATTACTGTACCCTCTACCATCCCAAACCAGGAATATAACCCCCTACATTACTGTACCCTCTTTCATCCCAAACCAGGAATATAACTCCCTACATTACTGTACCCTCTACCATCCCAAACCAGGAATATAACCCCTACATTACTGAACCCTCTACCATCCCAAACCAGGAATATAACCCCCTACATTACTGTACCCTCTTTCATCCCAAACCAGGAATATAACCCCCTACATTACTGTACCCTCTTTCATCCCAAACCAGGAATATAACCCCTACATTACTGTACCCTCTACCATCCCAAACCAGGAATATAACCCCTACATTACTGAACCCTCTACCATCCCAAACCAGGAATATAACCCCCTACATTACTGTACCCTCTACCATCCCAAACCAGGAATATAACCCCTACATTACTGTCCCCTCTACCATCCCAAACCAGGAATATAACCCCTACATTACTGTACCCTCTACCATCCCAAACCAGGAATATAACCTCTACATTACTGTACCCTCGACCATCCCAAACCAGGAATATAACCCCTACATTACTGTACCCTCTACCATCCCAAAACAGGAATATAACCCCCTACATTACTGTACCCTCGACCATCCCAAACCAGGAATATAACCCCCTACATTACTGTACCCTCTACCAGCCCAAACCAGGAATATAACCCCCTACATTACTGTACCCTCGACCATCCCAAACCAGGAATATAACCCCTACATTACTGTACCCCCTACCATCCCAAACCAGGAATATAACCCCTACATTACTGTACCCTCGACCATCCCAAACCAGGAATATAACCCCTACATTACTGTACCCTCTTTCATCCCAAACCAGGGATATAAACCCTACATTACTGTACCCTCTTTCATCCCAAACCAGGAATATAACCCCTACATTACTCTACCCTCAACCATCCCAAACCAGGAATATAACCCCCGACATTACTGTACCCTCTACCATCCCAAACCAGGGATATAAACCCTACATTACTGTACCCTCTATCATCCCAAACCAGGAATATAACCCCTACATTACTGTACCCTCTACCATCCCAAACCAGGAATATAACCCCCTACATTACTGTACCCTCTACCATCCCAAACCAGGAATATAACCACCTACATTACTGTACACTCTACCATCCCAAACCAGGAATATAACCTCTACATTACTGTACCCTCTACCATCCCAAACCAGGAATATAACCCCTACATTACTGTACCCTCTACCATCCCAAACCAGGAATATAACCCCCTACATTACTGTACCCTCTACCATCCCAAACCAGGAATATAACCACCTACATTACTGTACCCTCTACCATCCCAAACCAGGGATATAAACCCTACATTACTGTACCCTCTTTCATCCCAAACCAGGAATATAACCCCTACATTACTCTACCCTCTACCATCCCAAACCAGGAATATAACCCCCTACATTACTGTACCCTCTTTCATCCCAAACCAGGAATATAACCCCTACATTACTGTACCCTCTACCATCCCAAACCAGGGATATAAACCCTACATTACTGTTCCTTCTACCATCCCAAACCAGGAATATAACCCCCTACATTACTGTACCCTCTTTCATCCCAAACCAGGAATATAACCCCTACATTACTGTACCCTCTACCATCCCAAACCAGGAATATAACCCCTACATTACTGTACCCTCTACCATCCCAAACCAGGAATATAACCCCCTACATTACTGTACCCTCTTTCATCCCAAACCAGGAATATAACTCCCTACATTACTGTACCCTCTACCATCCCAAACCAGGAATATAACCCCTACATTACTGAACCCTCTACCATCCCAAACCAGGAATATAACCCCCTACATTACTGTACCCTCTTTCATCCCAAACCAGGAATATAACCCCCTACATTACTGTACCCTCTTTCATCCCAAACCAGGAATATAACCCCTACATTACTGTACCCTCTACCATCCCAAACCAGGAATATAACCCCTACATTACTGAACCCTCTACCATCCCAAACCAGGAATATAACCCCCTACATTACTGTACCCTCTACCATCCCAAACCAGGAATATAACCCCTACATTACTGTCCCCTCTACCATCCCAAACCAGGAATATAACCCCTACATTACTGTACCCTCTACCATCCCAAACCAGGAATATAACCTCTACATTACTGTACCCTCGACCATCCCAAACCAGGAATATAACCCCTACATTACTGTACCCTCTACCATCCCAAAACAGGAATATAACCCCCTACATTACTGTACCCTCGACCATCCCAAACCAGGAATATAACCCCCTACATTACTGTACCCTCTACCAGCCCAAACCAGGAATATAACCCCCTACATTACTGTACCCTCGACCACCCCAAACCAGGAATATAACCCCTACATTACTGTACCCCCTACCATCCCAAACCAGGAATATAACCCCTACATTACTGTACCCTCGACCATCCCAAACCAGGAATATAACCCCTACATTACTGTACCATCTACCATCCCAAACCAGGAATATAACCTCTACATTACTGTACCCTCTATCATCCCAAACCAGGAATATAACCCCCTACATTACTGTACCCTCTATCATCCCAAACCAGGAATATAACCCCTACATTACTGTACCCTCTACCATCCCAAAGCAGGAATATAACCCCTACATTACTGTACCCTCTACCATCCCAAACCAGGAATATAACCCCCTACATTACTGTACCCTCTACCATCCCAAACCAGGAATATAACACCCTACATTACTGTCCCCTCTACCATCCCAAACCAGGAATATAACCCCCTACATTACTGAACCCTCTACCATCCCAAACCAGGAATATAACCCCTACATTACTTTACCCTCTACCATCCCAAACCAGGAATATAACCCCCGACATTACTGTACCCTCTACCATCCCAAACCAGGAATATAACCCCCTACATTACTGTATCCTCTACCATGCCAAACCAGGAATATAACCTCTACATTACTGTACCCTCTACCATCCCAAACCAGGAATATAACCCCTACATTACTGTACCCTCTACCATCCCAAACCAGGAATGTAACCCCTACATTACTGTACCCTCTACCATCCCAAACCAGGAATATAACCCCCTACATTACTGTACCCTCTACCATCCCAAACCAGGAATATAACCCCTACATTACTGAACCCTCTATCATCCCAAACCAGGAATATAACACCTACATTACTGTACCCTCGACCATCCCAAACCAGGAATATAACCCCCTACATTACTGTACCCTCTACAATCCCAAACCAGGAATATAACACCCTACATTACTGTACCCTCTACCATCCCAAACCAGGAATATAACACCCTACATTACTGTACCCTCTACCATCCCAAACCAGGAATATAACCCCCTACATTACTGTACCCCCTACCATCCCAAACCAGGAATATAACCCCCTACATTACTGTACCCTCTACCATCCCAAACCAGGAATATAACCCCTACATTACTGTACCCTGTACCATCCCAAACCAGGAATAGAACCCCCTACATTACTGTACCCTCTACCATCCCAAACCAGGAATATAACCCCTACATTACTGTACCCTCTACCATCCCAAACCAGGAATATAACCCCTACATTACTGTACCCTCGACGATCCCAAACCAGGAATATAACACCTACATTACTGGACCCTCTACCATCCCAAACCAGGAATATAACCCCTACATTACTGTACCCTCTACCATCCCAAACCAGGAATATAACCTCTACATTACTGTATCCTCTACCATCCCAAACCAGGAATATAACCCCTACATTACTGTACCCTCTACCATCCCAAACCATGAATATAACCCCTACATTACTGTACCCTCGACCATCCCAAACCAGGAATATAACCCCTACATTACTGTACCATCTACCATCCCAAACCAGGAATATAACCTCTTCATTACTGTACCCTCGACCATCCCAAACCAGGAATATAACCCTCTACATTACTGTACCCTCGACCATCCCAAACCAGGAATATAACCCCTACATTACTGTACCTTCTACCATCCCAAACCAGGTTTATAAACCCTACATTACTGTACCCTCTACCATACCAAACCAGTAATATAACCCCTACATTACTGTACCCTCTATCATCCCAAACCAGGAATATAACCCCTACATTACTGTACACTCTACCATCCCAAACCAGGAATATAACCCCCTACATTACTGTATCCTCTACCATCCCAAACCAGGAATATAACCCCTACATTACTGTACCCTCTACAATCCCAAACCAGGAATATAACCCCTACATTACTGTACCCTCTATCATCCCAAACCAGGAATATAACCCCCTACATTACTGTACCCTCTACCATCCCAAACCAGGAATATAACCCCTACATTACTGTACCCTCTATCATCCCAAACCAGGAATATAACCCCCTACATTACTGTACCCTCTACCATCCCAAACCAGGAATATAACCACCTACATTACTGTACCCTCTACCATCCCAAACCAGGGATATAAACCCTACATTACTGTACCCTCTTTCATCCCAAACCAGGGATATAAACCCTACATTACTGTACCCTCTTTCATCCCAAACCAGGAATATAACCCCTACATTACTCTACCCTCTACCATCCCAAACCAGGAATATAACCCCCGACATTACTGTACCCTCTACCATCCCAAACCAGGGATATAAACCCTACATTACTGTTCCTTCTACCATCCCAAACCAGGAATATAACCCCCTACATTACTGTACCCTCAACCATCCCAACCCAAGAATATAACCCCCTACATTACTGTACCCTCTTTCATCCCAAACCAGGAATATAACCCCTACATTACTGTACCCTCTACCATCCCAAACCAGGAATATAACCCCCTACATTACTGTACCCTCTACCATCCCAAACCAGGAATATAACCCCTACATTACTGTACACTCTACCATCCCAAACCAGGAATATAACCCCCTACATTACTGTACCCTCGACCATCCCAAACCAGGAATATAACCCCCTACATTACTGTACCCTCTACCATCCCAAACCGGGAATATAACCCCTACATTACTGCACCCTCTACCAGCCCAAACCAGGAATATAACCCCCTACATTACTGTACCCTCGACCATCCCAAACCAGGAATATAACCCCTACATTACTGTACCCCCTACCATCCCAAACCAGGAATATAGCCCCCACATTACTGTACCCTCGACCATCCCAAACCAGGAATATAACCCCTACATTACTGTACCCTCTACCATCCCAAACCAGGAATATAACCCCTACATTACTGTACCCTCTACCATCCCAAACCCGGAATATAACCCCCTACATTACTGTACCCCCTACCATCCCAAACCAGGAATATAGCCCCTACATTACTGTACCATCTACCATCCCAAACCAGTAATATAACCCCCTACATTACTGTACCCTCTACCATCCCAAACCAGGAATATAACCCCTACATTACTGTACCCTCTACCATCCCAAACCCGGAATATAACCCCCTACATTACTGTACCCTCTACCATCCCAAACCAGGAATATAACCCCCTATATTACTGTACCCTCTATCATCCCAAACCAGGAATATAAGCCCCTACATTACTGTACCCTCTATCATCCCAAACCAGGAATATAACCCCTACATTACTGAACGCTCTACCATCCCAAAGCAGGAATATAACCCCTACATTACTGTACCCTCTACCATCCCAAACCAGGAATATAACCCCCTACATTACTGTACCCTCTACCATCCCAAACCAGGAATATAACCCCTACATTACTGTCCCCTCTACCATCCCAAACCAGGAATATAACCCCCTACATTACTGTACCCTCGACCATCCCAAACCAGGAATATAACCCCCTACATTACTGTCCCCTCTACCATCCCAAACCAGGAATATAACCCCCTACATTACTGTACCCTCTACCATCCCAAACCAGGAATATAACCCCTACATTACTGTACCCTCTACCATCCCAAACCAGGAATATAACCCCCGACATTACTGTACCCTCTACCATCCCAAACCAGGAATATAACCCCCTATATTACTGTACCCTCGACCATCCCAAACCAGGAATATAACCCCCTACATTACTGTATCCTCTACCATGCCAAACCAGGAATATAACCTCTACATTACTGTACCCTCTACCATCCCAAACCAGGAATATAACCCCTACATTACTGTACCCTCTACCATCGCAAACCAGGAATATAACCCCCTACATTACTGTCCGCTCGACCATTACAAACCAGGAATATAACGCCCTACATTACTGTACCCTCTACCATCCCAAACCGGGAATATAACCCCTACATTACTGTACCCTCTACCAGCCCAAACCAGGAATATAACCCCCTACATTACTGTACCCTCTACCATCCCAAACCAGGAATATAACCCCCTACATTACTGTACCCTCGACCATCCCAAACCAGGAATATAACACCTACATTACTGTACCCTCTACCATCCCAAACCAGGAATATAACCCCTACATTACTGTACACTCTACCATCCCAAACCAGGAATATAACCTCTACATTACTGTATCCTCTACCATCCCAAACCAGGAATATAACCCCCTACATTACTGTACCCTCGACCATCCAAAACCATGAATATAACCTCTACATTACTGTACCCTCTACCATCCCAAACCAGGAATATAACCCCTACATTACTGAACCCTCTACCATCCCAAACCCGGAATATAACCCCCTACATTACTGTACCCTCTACCATCCCAAACCAGGAATATAACCCCTACATTACTGTACCCTCTACCATCACAAACCAGGAATATAACCCCCTACATTACTGTACCCCCTACCATCCCAAACCAGGAATATAACCCCTTAATTACTGTCCTCTCTACCATCCCAAACCAGGAATATAACCCCCTACATTACTGTACCCTCGACCATCCCAAACCAGGAATATAACCCCCTACATTACTGTCCCCTCTACCATCCCAAACCAGGAATATAACCCCCTACATTACTGTACCCTCTATCATCCCAAACCAGGAATATAACCCCTACATTACTGTACCCTCTACCATCCCAAACCAGGAATATAACCCCCGACATTACTGTACCCTCTACCATCCCAAACCAGGAATATAACCCCCAATATTACTGTACCCTCGACCATCCCAAACCAGGAATATAACCCCCTACATTACTGTATCCTCTACCATGCCAAACCAGGAATATAACCTCTGACATTACTGTACCCTCTACCATCCCAAACCAGGAATATAACCCCTACATTACTGTACCCTCTATCATCCCAAACCAGGAATATAACCCCCTACATTACTGTCCCCTCGACCATCCCAAACCAGGAATATAACGCCCTACATTACTGTACCCTCTACCATCCCAAACCGGGAATATAACCCCTACATTACTGTACCCTCTACCAGCCCAAACCAGGAATATAACCCCCTACATTACTGTACCCTCTACCATCCCAAACCAGGAATATAACCCCCTACATTACTGTACCCTCGACCATCCCAAACCAGGAATATAACACCTACATTACTGTACCCTCTACCATCCCAAACCAGGAATATAACCCCTACATTACTGTACACTCTACCATCCCAAACCAGGAATATAACCTCTACCTTACTGTATCCTCTACCATCCCAAACCAGGAATATAACCCCCTACATTACTGTACCCTCTACCAGCCCAAACCAGGAATATAACCCCCTACATTACTGTACCCTCTACCATCCCAAACCAGGAATATAACCCCTACATTACTGTACCCTCGACCATCCCAAACCAGGAATATAACCCCCGACATTACTGTACCCTCTACCATCCCAAACCAGGAATATAACCCCCTATATTACTGTACCCTCGACCATCCCAAACCAGGAATATAACCCCCTACATTACTGTATCCTCTACCATGCCAAACCAGGAATATAACCTCTACATTACTGTACCCTCTACCATCCCAAACCAGGAATATAACCCCTACATTACTGTACCCTCTACCATCCCAAACCAGGAATATAACCCCCTACATTACTGTCCCCTCGACCATCCCAAACCAGGAATATAACGCCCTACATTACTGTACCCTCTACCATCCCAAACCGGGAATATAACCCCTACATTACTGTACCCTCTACCAGCCCAAACCAGGAATATAACCCCCTACATTACTGTACCCTCTACCATCCCAAACCAGGAATATAACCCCCTACATTACTGTACCCTCGACCATCCCAAACCAGGAATATAACACCTACATTACTGTACCCTCTACCATCCCAAACCAGGAATATAACCCCTACATTACTGTACACTCTACCATCCCAAACCAGGAATATAACCTCTACCTTACTGTATCCTCTACCATCCCAAACCAGGAATATAACCCCCTACATTACTGTACCCTCTACCAGCCCAAACCAGGAATATAACCCCCTACATTACTGTACCCTCTACCATCCCAAACCAGGAATATAACCCCTACATTACTGTACCCTCGACCATCCAAAACCAGGAATATAACCTCTACATTACTGTACCCTCTACCATCCCAAACCAGGAATATAACCCCTACATTACTGTACCCTCTACCATCCCAAACCAGGAATATAACCCCCTACATTACTGTACCCTCTACCATCCCAAACCAGGAATATAACCCCTACATTACTGTACCCTCTATCATCCCAAACCAGGAATATAACACCGACATTACTGTACCCTCGACCATCCCAAACCAGGAATATAACCCCCTACATTACTGTACCCTCTACCATCCCAAACCAGGAATATAACACCCTACATTACTGTACCCTCTTCCATCCCAAACCAGGAATATAACCCCCTACATTACTGTACCCCCTACCATCCCAAACCAGGAATATAACCCCCTACATTACTGTACCCTCTACCATCCCAAACCAGGAATATAACCCCTACATTACTGTACCCTGTACCATCCCAAACCAGGAATATAACCCCCTACATTACTGTACCCTCTACCATCCCAAACCAGGAATATAACCCCTACATTACTGTACCCTCTACCATCCCAAACCAGGAATATAACCCCTACATTACTGTACCCTCTACCATCCCGAACCAGGAATATAACCCCCTACATTACTGTACCCTCTACCATCCCAAACCAGGAATATAACCCCCTACATTACTGTACCCTCTACCATCCCAAACCAGGAATATAACCCCTACATTACTGTACGCTCTACTATCCCAAACCAGGAATATACCCCCCTACATTACTGTACCCTCTACCATCCCAAACCAGGAATATAACACCCTACATTACTGTACCCTCTACCATCCCAAACCAGGAATATAACCCCTACATTACTGTACCCTCTACCATCCCAAACCAGGAATATAACCCCTACATTACTGTAACCTCTACCATCCCAAACCAGGAATATAACACCCTACATTACTGTACCCTCTACCATCCCAAACCAGGAATATAACCCCTACATTACTGTACCCTCTACCATCCCAAACCAGGAATATAACCCCTACATTACTGTAACCTCTACCATCCCAAACCAGGAATATACCCCCCTACATTACTGTACCCTCTACCATCCCAAACCAGGAATATAACACCCTACATTACTGTACCATCTACCATCCCAAACCAGGAATATAACCCCCTACATTACTGTACCCCCTACCATCCCAAACAGGAATATAACCCCCTACATTACTGTACCCTCTACCATCCCAAACCAGGAATATAACCCCTACATTACTGTACCCTGTACCATCCCAAACCAGGAATATAACCCCCTACATTACTGTACCCTCTACCATCCCAAACCAGGAATATAACCCCCTATATTACTGTACCCTCGACCATCCCAAACCAGGAATATAACCCCCTACATTACTGTACCCTCTACCATCCCAAACCAGGAATATAACCCCTACATTACTGTACCCTCTACCATCCCAAACCAGGAATATAACCCCTACATTATTGTACCCTCCACCATCCCAAACCAGGAATATAACCCCTACATTACTGTACCCTCGACCATCCCAAACCAGGAATATAACCCCTACATTACTGGACCCTCTACCATCCCAAACCAGGAATATAACCCCCTACATTACTGTACCCTCTACCATCCCAAACCAGGAATATAACCCCCTACATTACTGTACCCTCGACCATCCCAAACCAGGAATATAACCCCTACATTACTGTACCCTCTACCATCCCAAACCAGGAATATAACCCCTACATTACTGTACCCTCGACCATCCCAAACCAGGAATATAACCCCTACATTACTGTACCCTCTACCATCCCAAACCAGGAATATAACACCCTACATTACTGTACCCTCTACCATCCCAAACCAGGAATATAACCCCTACATTACTGTACCCTCTACCATCCCAAACCAGGAATATAACCCCTACATTACTGTACCCTCTACCATCCCAAACCAGGAATATAACCCCCTACATTACTGTCCCCTCTACCATCCCTAACCAGGAATATAACCCCCTACATTACTGTACCCTCTACCATCCCAAACCAGGAATATAACCCCTACATTACTGTACCCTCTACCATCCCAAACCAGGAATATAACCCCCTACGTTACTGTACCCTCTACCATCCCAAACCAGGAATATAACCTCTACATTACTGTACCCTCTACCATCCCAAACCAGGAATATAACCCCTACATTACTGTACCCTCTACCATCCCAAACCAGGAATATAACCTCTACATTACTGTACCCTCTACCATCCCAAACCAGGAATATAACCCCTACATTACTGTACACTCTACCATCCCAAACCCGGAATATAACCCCATACATTACTGTACCCTCTACCATCCCAAACCAGGATTATACCCCCTACATTACTGTACCCTCTACCATCCCAAACCAGGAATATAACCCCTACATTACTGTACCCTCTACCATCCCAAACCAGGAATATAAACCCCTACATTACTGTACCCTCTACCATCCCAAACCAGGAATATAACCCCTACATTATTGTACCCTCTACCATCCCAAACCAGGAATATAACCGCCTATATTACTGTACCCTCTACCATCCCAAACCAGGAATATAACCCCCTACATTACTGTACCCTCTACCATCCCAAACCAGGAATATCACCCCCTACATTACTGTACCCTCGACCATCCCAAACCAGGAATATAACCTCTACATTACTGTACCCTCTACCATCCCAAACCAGGAATATAACCCCTACATTACTGTACCCTCTACCATCCCAAACCAGGAATATAGCCTCTACATTACTGTACCCACTACCATCCCAAACCAGGAATATAACCCCTACATTACTGTACCCTCTACCATCCCAAACCCGGAATATAACACCCTACATTACTGTACCCTCTACCATCCCAAACCAGGATTATAACCCCCTACATTACTGTACCCTCTACCATCCCAAACCAGGAATATAACCCCTACATTACTGTACCCTCTACCATCCCAAACCAGGAATATAACCCCCTACATTACTGTACCCTCGACCATCCCAAACCAGGAATATAACCCCCTACATTACTGTACCCTCTACCATCCCAAACCAGGAGTATAACCCCCTACATTACTGTACCATCTACCATCCCAAACCCGGAATATAACCCCCTACATTACTGTACCCTCTACCATCCCAAACCAGGATTATAACCCCCTACATTACTGTACCCTCTACCATCCCAAACCAGGAATATAACCCCTACATTACTGTCCCCTCTACCATCCCAAACCAGGATTATAACCCCTACATTACTGTACCCTCTACCATCCCAAACCAGGGATATAAACCCTACATTACTGTACCCTCTACCATCCCAAACCAGGAATATAACCCCTACATTACTGTACCCTCTATCATCCCAAACCAGGAATATAACCCCTACATTACTGTACCCTCTACCATCCCAAACCAGGAATATAACCCCCTACATTACTGTACCCTCTACCATCCCAAACCAGGAATATAACCACCTACATTACTGTACACTCTACCATCCCAAACCAGGAATATAACCTCTACATTACTGTACCCTCTACCATCCCAAACCAGGAATATAACCCCTACATTACTGTACCCTCTACCATCCCAAACCAGGAATATAACCCCTACATTACTGTACCCTCTACCATCCCAAACCAGGAATATAACCCCTACATTACTGCACCCTCTACCAACCCAAACCAGGAATATAACCCCCTACGTTACTGTACCCTCTACCATCCCAAACCAGGAATATAACCCCTACATTACTGTACCCTCTACCATCCCAAACCAGGAATATAACCACCTACATTACTGTACCCTCTACCATCCCAAACCAGGGATATAAACCCTACATTACTGTACCCTCTTTCATCCCAAACCAGGAATATAACCCCTACATTACTCTACCCTCTACCATCCCAAACCAGGAATATAACCCCTACATTACTGTACCCTCTACCATCCCAAACCAGGAATATAACCACCTACATTACTGTACCCTCTACCATCCCAAACCAGGGATATAAACCCTACATTACTGTACCCTCTTTCATCCCAAACCAGGAATATAACCCCTACATTACTCTACCCTCTACCATCCCAAACCAGGAATATAACCCCCTACATTACTGTACCCTCTTTCATCCCAAACCAGGAATATAACCCCTACATTACTGTACCCTCTACCATCCCAAACCAGGGATATAAACCCTACATTACTGTTCCTTCTACCATCCCAAACCAGGAATATAACCCCCTACATTACTGTACCCTCTTTCATCCCAAACCAGGAATATAACCCCTACATTACTGTACCCTCTACCATCCCAAACCAGGAATATAACCCCTACATTACTGTACCCTGTACCATCCCAAACCACGAATATAACCCCCTACATTACTGTACCCTCTTTCATCCCAAACCAGGAATATAACTCCCTACATTACTGTACCCTCTACCATCCCAAACCAGGAATATAACCCCTACATTACTGAACCCTCTACCATCCCAAACCAGGAATATAACCCCCTACATTACTGTACCCTCTTTCATCCCAAACCAGGAATATAACCCCCTACATTACTGTACCCTCTTTCATCCCAAACCAGGAATATAACCCCTACATTACTGTACCCTCTACCATCCCAAACCAGGAATATAACCCCTACATTACTGAACCCTCTACCATCCCAAACCAGGAATATAACCCCTACATTACTGTCCCCTCTACCATCCCAAACCAGGAATATAACCCCTACATTACTGTACCCTCTACCATCCCAAACCAGGAATATAACCTCTACATTACTGTACCCTCGACCATCCCAAACCAGGAATATAACCCCTACATTACTGTACCCTCTACCATCCCAAACCAGGAATATAACCCCCTACATTACTGTACCCTCGACCATCCCAAACCAGGAATATAACCCCCTACATTACTGTACCCTCTACCAGCCCAAACCAGGAATATAACCCCCTACATTACTGTACCCTCGACCATCCCAAACCAGGAATATAACCCCTACATTACTGTACCCCCTACCATCCCAAACCAGGAATATAACCCCTACATTACTGTACCCTCTACCATCCCAAACCAGGAATATAACCTCTACATTACTGTACCCTCTATCATCCCAAACCAGGAATATAACCCCCTACATTACTGTACCCTCTATCATCCCAAACCAGGAATATAACCCCTACATTACTGTACCCTCTACCATCCCAAAGCAGGAATATAACCCCTACATTACTGTACCCTCTACCATCCCAAACCAGGAATATAACCCCCTACATTACTGTACCCTCTACCATCCCAAACCAGGAATATAACACCCTACATTACTGTCCCCTCTACCATCCCAAACCAGGAATATAACCCCCTACATTACTGAACCCTCTACCATCCCAAACCAGGAATATAACCCCTACATTACTGTACCCTCTACCATCCCAAACCAGGAATATAACCCCCGACATTACTGTACCCTCTACCATCCCAAACCAGGAATATAACCCCCTATATTACTGTACCCTCGACCATCCCAAACCAGGAATATAACCCCCTACATTACTGTATCCTCTACCATGCCAAACCAGGAATATAACCTCTACATTACTGTACCCTCTACCATCCCAAACCAGGAATATAACCCCTACATTACTGTACCCTCTACCATCCCAAACCAGGAATGTAACCCCTACATTACTGTACCCTCTACCATCCCAAACCAGGAATATAGCCCCCTACATTACTGTACCCTCTACCATCCCAAACCAGGAATATAACCCCTACATTACTGTACCCTCTATCATCCCAAACCAGGAATATAACACCTACATTACTGTACCCTCGACCATCCCAAACCAGGAATATAACACCTACATTACTGTACCCTCGACCATCCCAAACCAGGAATATAACCCCCTACATTACTGTACCCTCTACCATCCCAAACCAGGAATATAACACCCTACATTACTGTACCCTCTACCATACCAAACCAGGAATATAACCCCCTACATTACTGTACCCCCTACCATCCCAAACCAGGAATATAACCCCCTACATTACTGTACCCTCTACCATCCCAAACCAGGAATATAACCCCTACATTACTGTACCCTGTACCATCCCAAACCAGGAATAGAACCCCCTACATTACTGTACCCTCTACCATCCCAAACCAGGAATATAACCCCTACATTACTGTACCCTCTACCATCCCAAACCAGGAATATAACCCCTACATTACTGTACCCTCGACGATCCCAAACCAGGAATATAACACCTACATTACTGGACCCTCTACCATCCCAAACCAGGAATATAACCCCTACATTACTGTACCCTCTACCATCCCAAACCAGGAATATAACCTCTACATTACTGTACCCTCGACCATCCCAAACCAGGAATATAACCCTCTACATTACTGTACCCTCGACCATCCCAAACCAGGAATATAACCCCTACATTACTGTACCCTCTACCATCCCAAACCATGAATATAACCCCTACATTACTGTACCCTCGACCATCCCAAACCAGGAATATAACCCCTACATTACTGTACCATCTACCATCCCAAACCAGGAATATAACCTCTTCATTACTGTACCCTCGACCATCCCAAACAAGGAATATAACCCTCTGCATTACTGTACCCTCGACCATCCCAAACCAGGAATATAACCCCTACATTACTGTACCTTCTACCATCCCAAACCAGGAATATAAACCCTACATTACTGTACCCTCTACCATCCCAAACCAGTAATATAACCCCTACATTACTGTACCCTCTATCATCCCAAACCAGGAATATAACCCCTACATTACTGTACACTCTACCATCCGAAACCAGGAATATAACCCCCTACATTACTGTATCCTCTACCATCCCAAACCAGGAATATAACCCCTACATTACTGTACCCTCTACAATCCCAAACCAGGAATATAACCCCTACATTACTGTACCCTCTATCATCCCAAACCAGGAATATAACCCCCTACATTACTGTACCCTCTACCATCCCAAACCAGGAATATAACCCCTACATTACTGTACCCTCTATCATCCCAAACCAGGAATATAACCCCCTACATTACTGTACCCTCTACCATCCCAAACCAGGAATATAACCCCCTACATTACTGTACCCTCTACCATCCCAAACCAGGGATATAAACCCTACATTACTGTACCCTCTTTCATCCCAAACCAGGGATATAAACCCTACATTACTGTACCCTCTTTCATCCCAAACCAGGAATATAACCCCTACATTACTCTACCCTCTACCATCCCAAACCAGGAATATAACCCCCTACATTACTGTACCCTCTACCATCCCAAACCAGGGATATAAACCCTACATTACTGTTCCTTCTACCATCCCAAACCAGGAATATAACCCCCTACATTACTGTACCCTCTTTCATCCCAAACCAGGAATATAACCCCTACATTACTGTACCCTCTACCATCCCAAACCAGGAATATAACCCCCTACATTACTGTACCCTCTACCATCCCAAACCAGGAATATAACCCCTACATTACTGTACACTCTACCATCCCAAACCAGGAATATAACCCCCTACATTACTGTACCCTCGACCATCCCAAACCAGGAATATAACCCCCTACATTACTGTACCCTCTACCATCCCAAACCGGGAATATAACCCCTACATTACTGTACCCTCTACCAGCCCAAACCAGGAATATAACCCCCTACATTACTGTACCCTCGACCATCCCAAACCAGGAATATAACCCCTACATTACTGTACCCCCTACCATCCCAAACCAGGAATATAGCCCCCACATTACTGTACCCTCGACCATCCCAAACCAGGAATATAACCCCTACATTACTGTACCCTCTACCATCCCAAACCAGGAATATAACCCCTACATTACTGTACCCTCTACCATCCCAAACCCGGAATATAACCCCCTACATTACTGTACCCCCTACCATCCCAAACCAGGAATATAGCCCCTACATTACTGTACCATCTACCATCCCAAACCAGTAATATAACCCCCTACATTACTGTACCCTCTACCATCCCAAACCAGGAATATAACCCCTACATTACTGTACCCTCTACCATCCCAAACCCGGAATATAACCCCCTACATTACTGTACCCTCTACCATCCCAAACCAGGAATATAACCCCCTACATTACTGTACCCTCTATCATCCCAAACCAGGAATATAAGCCCCTACATTACTGTACCCTCTATCATCCCAAACCAGGAATATAACCCCTACATTACTGAACCCTCTACCATCCCAAAGCAGGAATATAACCCCTACATTACTGTACCCTCTACCATCCCAAACCAGGAATATAACCCCCTACATTACTGTACCCTCTACCATCCCAAACCAGGAATATAACCCCTACATTACTGTCCCCTCTACCATCCCAAACCAGGAATATAACCCCCTACATTACTGTACCCTCGACCATCCCAAACCAGGAATATAACCCCCTACATTACTGTCCCCTCTACCATCCCAAACCAGGAATATAACCCCCTACATTACTGTACCCTCTACCATCCCAAACCAGGAATATAACCCCTACATTACTGTACCCTCTACCATCCCAAACCAGGAATATAACCCCCGACATTACTGTACCCTCTACCATCCCAAACCAGGAATATAACCCCCTATATTACTGTACCCTCGACCATCCCAAACCAGGAATATAACCCCCTACATTACTGTATCCTCTACCATGCCAAACCAGGAATATAACCTCTACATTACTGTACCCTCTACCATCCCAAACCAGGAATATAACCCCTACATTACTGTACCCTCTACCATCGCAAACCAGGAATATAACCCCCTACATTACTGTCCCCTCGACCATCCCAAACCAGGAATATAACGCCCTACATTACTGTACCCTCTACCATCCCAAACCGGGAATATAACCCCTACATTACTGTACCCTCTACCAGCCCAAACCAGGAATATAGCCCCCTACATTACTGTACCCTCTACCATCCCAAACCAGGAATATAACCCCCTACATTACTGTAACCTCGACCATCCCAAACCAGGAATATAACCCCCTACATTACTGTACACTCTACCATCCCAAACCAGGAATATAACCTCTACATTACTGTATCCTCTACCATCCCAAACCAGGAATATAACCCCCTACATTACTGTACCCTCGACCATCCAAAACCATGAATATAACCTCTACATTACTGTACCCTCTACCATCCCAAACCAGGAATATAACCCCTACATTACTGAACCCTCTACCATCCCAAACCCGGAATATAACCCCCTACATTACTGTACCCTCTACCATCCCAAACCAGGAATATAACCCCTACATTACTGTACCCTCTACCATCACAAACCAGGAATATAACCCCCTACATTACTGTACGCTCTACCATCCCAAACCAGGAATATAACCCCTACATTACTGTCCCCTCTACCATCCCAAACCAGGAATATAACCCCCTACATTACTGTACCCTCGACCATCCCAAACCAGGAATATAACCCCCTACATTACTGTCCCCTCTACCATCCCAAACCAGGAATATAACCCCCTACATTACTGTACGCTCTACCATCCCAAACCAGGAATATAACCCCAACATTACTGTACCCTCTACCATCCCAAACCAGGAATATAACCCCCGACATTACTGTACCCTCTACCATCCCAAACCAGGAATATAACCCCCTATATTACTGTACCCTCGACCATCCCAAACCAGGAATATAACCCCCTACATTACTGTATCCTCTACCATGCCAAACCAGGAATATAACCTCTACATTACTGTACCCTCTACCATCCCAAACCAGGAATATAACCCCTACATTACTGTACCCTCTACCATCCCAAACCAGGAATATAACCCCCTACATTACTGTCCCCTCGACCATCCCAAACCAGGAATATAACGCCCTACATTACTGTACCCTCCACCATCCCAAACCAGGAATATAACCCCTACATTACTGTACCCTCTACCATCCCAAACCAGGAATATAACCCCTACATTACTGTACCCTCTATCATCCCAAACCAGGAATATAACACCGACATTACTGTACCCTCGACCATCCCAAACCAGGAATATAACACCCTACATTACTGTACCCTCTACCATCCCAAACCAGGAATATAACCCCCTACATTACTGTACCCCCTACCATCCCAAACCAGGAATATAACCCCCTACATTACTGTACCCTCTACCATCCCAAACCAGGAATATAACCCCTACATTACTGTACCCTGTACCATCCCAAACCAGGAATATAACCCCCTACATTACTGTACCCTCTACCATCCCAAACCAGGAATATAACCCCTACATTACTGTACCCTCTACCATCCCAAACCAGGAATATAACCCCTACATTACTGTACCCTGTACCATCCCAAACCAGGAATATAACCCCCTACATTACTGTACCCTCTACCATCCCAAACCAGGAATATAACCCCTACATTACTGTACGCTCTACTATCCCAAACCAGGAATATACCCCCCTACATTACTGTACCCTCTACCATCCCAAACCAGGAATATAACACCCTACATTACTGTACCCTCTACCATCCCAAACCAGGAATATAACCCCTACATTACTGTACCATCTACCATCCCAAACCAGGAATATAACCCCCTACATTACTGTACCCCCTACCATCCCAAACCAGGAATATAACCCCCTACATTACTGTACCCTCTACCATCCCAAACCAGGAATATAACCCCTACATTACTGTACCCTGTACCATCCCAAACCAGGAATATAACCCCCTACATTACTGTACCCTCTACCATCCCAAACCAGGAATATAACCCCCTATATTACTGTACCCTCGACCATCCCAAACCAGGAATATAACCCCCTACATTACTGTACCCTCTACCATCCCAAACCAGGAATATAACCCCTACATTACTGTACCCTCTACCATCCCAAACCAGGAATATAACCCCTACATTATTGTACCCTCCACCATCCCAAACCAGGAATATAACCCCTACATTACTGTACCCTCGACCATCCCAAACCAGGAATATAACCCCTACATTACTGGACCCTCTACCATCCCAAACCAGGAATATAACCCCCTACATTACTGTACCCTCTACCATCCCAAACCAGGAATATAACCCCCTACATTACTGTACCCTCGACCATCCCAAACCAGGAATATAACCCCTACATTACTGTACCCTCTACCATCCCAAACCAGGAATATAACCCCTACATTACTGTACCCTCTACCATCCCAAACCAGGTATATAACCCCTACATTACTGTCCCCTCTATCATCCCAAACCAGGAATATAACCCCTACATTACTGTACCCTCTACCATCCCAAACCAGGAATATAACCCCCTACATTACTGTACCCTCTACCATCCCAAACCAGGAATATAACCCCTACATTACTGTACCCTTTACCATCCCAAACCAGGAATATAACCCCCTACATTACTGTACCCTCGACCATCCCAAACCAGGAATATAACCCCTACATTACTGTACCCTCTACCATTCCAAACCAGGAATATAACCCCTACATTACTGTACCCTCGACCATCCCAAACCAGGAATATAACCCCTACATTACTGTACCCTCTACCATCCCAAACCAGGATTATAACCCCCTACATTACTGTACCCTCTACCATCCCAAACCAGGAATATAACCCCCTACATTACTGTACCCTCTACCATCCCAAACCAGGAATATAACCCCTACATTACTGTACCCTCTACCATCCCAAACCAGGAATATAACCCCTACATTACTGTACCCTCTACCATCCCAAACCAGGAATATAAACCCTACATTACTGTACCCTCTACCATCCCAAACCAGTAATATAACCCCTACATTACTGTACCCTCTATCATCCCAAACCAGGAATATAACCCCTACATTACTGTACACTCTACCATCCCAAACCAGGAATATAACCCCCTACATTACTGTATCCTCTACCATCCCAAACCAGGAATATAACCCCTACATTACTGTACCCTCTACAATCCCAAACCAGGAATATAACCCCTACATTACTGTACCCTCTATCATCCCAAACCAGGAATATAACCCCCTACATTACTGTACCCTCTACCATCCCAAACCAGGAATATAACCCCTACATTACTGTACCCTCTATCATCCCAAACCAGGAATATAACCCCCTACATTACTGTACCCTCTACCATCCCAAACCAGGAATATAACCCCCTACATTACTGTACCCTCTACCATCCCAAACCAGGAATATAACCCCTACATTACTGTACCCTCTACCATCCCAAACCTGGAATATAACCACCTACATTACTGTACCCTCTACCATCCCAAACCAGGGATATAAACCCTACATTACTGTACCCTCTTTCATCCCAAACCAGGGATATAAACCCTACATTACTGTACCCTCTTTCATCCCAAACCAGGAATATAACCCCTACATTACTCTACCCTCTACCATCCCAAACCAGGAATATAACCCCCTACATTACTGTACCCTCTACCATCCCAAACCAGGGATATAAACCCTACATTACTGTTCCTTCTACCATCCCAAACCAGGAATATAACCCCCTACATTACTGTACCCTCTACCATCCCAACCCAAGAATATAACCCCCTACATTACTGTACCCTCTTTCATCCCAAACCAGGAATATAACCCCTACATTACTGTACCCTCTACCATCCCAAACCAGGAATATAACCCCCTACATTACTGTACCCTCGACCATCCCAAACCAGGAATATAACCCCCTACATTACTGTACCCTCTACCATCCCAAACCGGGAATATAACCCCTACATTACTGTACCCTCTACCAGCCCAAACCAGGAATATAACCCCCTACATTACTGTACCCTCGACCATCCCAAACCAGGAATATAACCCCTACATTACTGTACCCCCTACCATCCCAAACCAGGAATATAGCCCCCACATTACTGTACCCTCGACCATCCCAAACCAGGAATATAACCCCTACATTACTGTACCCTCTACCATCCCAAACCAGGAATATAACCCCCTACATTACTGTACCCTCTACCATCCCAAACCAGGAATATAACCCCCTACATTACTGTACCCTCTACCATCCCAAACCAGGAATATAACCCCTACATTACTGTACCCTCTACCATCCCAAACCCGGAATATAACCCCCTACATTACTGTACCCCCTACCATCCCAAACCAGGAATATAGCCCCTACATTACTGTACCATCTACCATCCCAAACCAGTAATATAACCCCCTACATTACTGTACCCTCTACCATCCCAAACCAGGAATATAACCCCTACATTACTGTACCCTCTACCATCCCAAACCACGAATATAACCCCCTACATTACTGTACCCTCTACCATCCCAAACCAGGAATATAACCCCCTACATTACTGTACCCTCTATCATCCCAAACCAGGAATATAAGCCCCTACATTACTGTACCCTCTATCATCCCAAACCAGGAATATAACCCCTACATTACTGAACCCTCTACCATCCCAAAGCAGGAATATAACCCCTACATTACTGTACCCTCTACCATCCCAAACCAGGAATATAACCCCCTACATTACTGTACCCTCTACCATCCCAAACCAGGAATATAACCCCTACATTACTGTCCCCTCTACCATCCCAAACCAGGAATATAACCCCCTACATTACTGTACCCTCGACCATCCTAAACCAGGAATATAACCCCCTACATTACTGTCCCCTCTACCATCCCAAACCAGGAATATAACCCCCTACATTACTGTACCCTCTACCATCCCAAACCAGGAATATAACCCCTACATTACTGTACCCTCTACCATCCCAAACCAGGAATATAACCCCCGACATTACTGTACCCTCTACCATCCCAAACCAGGAATATAACCCCCTATATTACTGTACCCTCGACCATCCCAAACCAGGAATATAACCCCCTACATTACTGTATCCTCTACCATGCCAAACCAGGAATATAACCTCTACATTACTGTACCCTCTACCATCCCAAACCAGGAATATAACCCCTACATTACTGTACCCTCTACCATCGCAAACCAGGAATATAACCCCCTACATTACTGTCCCCTCGACCATCCCAAACCAGGAATATAACGCCCTACATTACTGTACCCTCTACCATCCCAAACCGGGAATATAACCCCTACATTACTGTACCCTCTACCAGCCCAAACCAGGAATATAACCCCCTACATTACTGTACCCTCTACCATCCCAAACCAGGAATATAACCCCCTACATTACTGTACCCTCGACCATCCCAAACCAGGAATATAACACCTACATTACTGTACCCTCTACCATCCCAAACCAGGAATATAACCCCTACATTACTGTACACTCTACCATCCCAAACCAGGAATATAACCTCTACATTACTGTATCCTCTACCATCCCAAACCAGGAATATAACCCCCTACATTACTGTACCCTCGACCATCCAAAACCATGAATATAACCTCTACATTACTGTACCCTCTACCATCCCAAACCAGGAATATAACCCCTACATTGCTGAACCCTCTACCATCCCAAACCCGGAATATAACCCCCTACATTACTGTACCCTCTACCATCCCAAACCAGGAATATAACCCCTACATTACTGTACCCTCTACCATCACAAACCAGGAATATAACCCCCTACATTACTGTACCCTCTACCATCCCAAACCAGGAATATAACCCCTACATTACTGTCCCCTCTACCATCCCAAACCAGGAATATAACCCCCTACATTACTGTACCCTCGACCATCCCAAACCAGGAATATAACCCCCTACATTACTGTCCCCTCTACCATCCCAAACCAGGAATATAACCCCCTACATTACTGTACCCTCTACCATCCCAAACCAGGAATATAACCCCTACATTACTGTACCCTCTACCATCCCAAACCAGGAATATAACCCCCGACATTACTGTACCCTCTACCATCCCAAACCAGGAATATAACCCCCTATATTACTGTACCCTCGACCATCCCAAACCAGGAATATAACCCCCTACATTACTGTATCCTCTACCATGCCAAACCAGGAATATAACCTCTACATTACTGTACCCTCTACCATCCCAAACCAGGAATATAACCCCTACATTACTGTACCCTCTACCATCCCAAACCAGGAATATAACCCCCTACATTACTGTCCCCTCGACCATCCCAAACCAGGAATATAACGCCCTACATTACTGTACCCTCTACCATCCCAAACCGGGAATATAACCCCTACATTACTGTACCCTCTACCAGCCCAAACCAGGAATATAACCCCCTACATTACTGTACCCTCTACCATCCCAAACCAGGAATATAACCCCCTACATTACTGTACCCTCGACCATCCCAAACCAGGAATATAACACCTACATTACTGTACCCTCTACCATCCCAAACCAGGAATATAACCCCTACATTACTGTACACTCTACCATCCCAAACCAGGAATATAACCTCTACCTTACTGTATCCTCTACCATCCCAAACCAGGAATATAACCCCCTACATTACTGTACCCTCGACCATCCAAAACCAGGAATATAACCTCTACATTACTGTACCCTCTACCATCCCAAACCAGGAATATAACCCCTACATTACTGTACCCTCTACCATCCCAAACCAGGAATATAACCCCCTACATTACTGTACCCTCTACCATCCCAAACCAGGAATATAACCCCTACATTACTGTACCCTCTATCATCCCAAACCAGGAATATAACACCGACATTACTGTACCCTCGACCATCCCAAACCAGGAATATAACCCCCTACATTACTGTACCCTCTACCATCCCAAACCAGGAATATAACACCCTACATTACTGTACCCTCTACCATCCCAAACCAGGAATATAACCCCCTACATTACTGTACCCCCTACCATCCCAAACCAGGAATATAACCCCCTACATTACTGTACCCTCTACCATCCCAAACCAGGAATATAACCCCTACATTACTGTACCCTGTACCATCCCAAACCAGGAATATAACCCCCTACATTACTGTACCCTCTACCATCCCAAACCAGGAATATAACCCCTACATTACTGTACCCTCTACCATCCCAAACCAGGAATATAACCCCTACATTACTGTACCCTGTACCATCCCAAACCAGGAATATAACCCCCTACATTACTGTACCCTCTACCATCCCAAACCAGGAATATAACCCCCTACATTACTGTACCCTCTACCATCCCAAACCAGGAATATAACACCCTACATTACTGTACCCTCTACCATCCCAAACCAGGAATATAACCCCTACATTACTGTACCATCTACCATCCCAAACCAGGAATATAACCCCCTACATTACTGTACCCCCTACCATCCCAAACCAGGAATATAACCCCCTACATTACTGTACCCTCTACCATCCCAAACCAGGAATATAACCCCTACATTACTGTACCCTGTACCATCCCAAACCAGGAATATAACCCCCTACATTACTGTACCCTCTACCATCCCAAACCAGGAATATAACCCCTACATTACTGTACCCTCTACCATCCCAAACCAGGAATATAACCCCTACATTACTGTCCCCTCGACCATCCCAAACCAGGAATATAACACCTACATTACTGGACCCTCTACCATCCCAAACCAGGAATATAACCCCTACATTACTGTACCCTCTACCATCCCAAACCAGGAATATAACCCCTACATTACTGTACCCTCTATCATCCCAAACCAGGAATATAACCCCCTACATTACTGTACCCTCTACCATCCCAAACCAGGAATATAACCCCTACATTACTGTACCCTCTACCATCCCAAACCAGGAATATAACCCCTACATTATTGTACCCTCCACCATCCCAAACCAGGAATATAACCCCTACATTACTGTACCCTCGACCATCCCAAACCAGGAATATAACCCCTACATTACTGGACCCTCTACCATCCCAAACCAGGAATATAACCCCCTACATTACTGTACCCTCGACCATCCCAAACCAGGAATATAACCCCTACATTACTGTACCCTCTACCATCCCAAACCAGGAATATAACCCCTACATTACTGTACCCTCTACCATCCCAAACCAGGAATATAACCCCTACATTACTGTACCCTCTACCATCCCAAACCAGGAATATAACCCCTACATTACTGTACCCTCTACCATCCCAAACCAGGAATATAACCCCCTACATTACTGTACCCTCTACCATCCCAAACCAGAAATATAACCCCCTACATTACTGTACCCTCTACCATCCCAAACCAGGAATATAACCCCTACATTACTGTCCCCTCTATCATCCCAAACCAGGAATATAACCCCCTACATTACTGTACCCTCTACCATCCCAAACCAGGAATATAACCCCCTACATTACTGTACCCTCTACCATCCCAAACCAGGAATATAACCCCTACATTACTGTACCCTTTACCATCCCAAACCAGGAATATAACCCCCTACATTACTGTACCCTCGACCATCCCAAACCAGGAATATAACCCCTACATTACTGTACCCTCTACCATCCCAAACCAGGAATATAACCCCTACATTACTGTACCCTCGACCATCCCAAACCAGGAAAATAACCCCTACATTACTGTTCCCTCTACCATCCCAAACCAGGAATATAACCCCTACATTACTGTACCCTCTACCATCCCAAACCAGGATTATAACCCCCTACATTACTGTACCCTCTACCATCCCAAACCAGGAATATAACCCCTACATTATTGTACCCTCTACCATCCCAAACCAGGATTATAACCCCCTACATTACTGTACCCTCTACCATCCCAAACCAGGAATATAACCCCTACATTACTGTACCCTCTACCATCCCAAACCAGGAATATAACCTCTACATTACTGTACCCTCTACCATCCCAAACCAGGAATATAACCCCCTACATTACTGTACCCTCTACCATCCCAAACCCGGAATATAACCCCTACATTACTGTACCCTCTACCATCCCAAACCAGGAATATAACCCCTACATTACTGTACCCTCTACCATCCCAAACCAGGAATATAACCCCTACATTACTGTACCCTCTACCATCCCAAACCAGGAATGTAACCCCTACATTACTGTACCCTCTACCATCCCAAACCAGGAATATAACCCCTACATTACTGTACCCTCTACCATCCCAAACCGGGAATATAACCCCCTACATTACTGTACCCTCTACCATCCCAAACCAGGAGTATAACCCCTACATTACTGTCCCCTCTACCATCCCAAACCAGGAATATAAACCCCTACATTACGGTACCCTCTACCATCCCAAACCAGGATTATAACCCCTACATTATTGTACCCTCTACCATCCCAAACCAGGAATATAACCCCTACATTACTGTACCCTCTACCATCCCAAACCAGGAATATAACCCCCTACATTACTGTACCCTCTATCATCCCATACCACGAATATAACCCCCTACATTACTGTCCCCTCTACCATCCCAAACCAGGAATATAACACCCTACATTACTGTACCCTCTACCATCCCAAACCAGGATTATAACCCCTACATTACTGTACCATCTACCATCCCAAACCAGGAATATAACCCCTACATTACTGTACCCTCTACCATCCCAAACCAGGAATATAACACCCTACATTACTGTACCCTCTACCATCCCAAACCAGGATTATAACCCCTACATTACTGTACCATCTACCATCCCAAACCAGGAATATAACCCCTACATTACTGTAACCTCTACCATCCCAAACCAGGATTATAACCCCTACATTACTGTACCCTCTACCATCCCAAACCGGGAATATAACCCCCTACATTACTGTACCCTCTACCATCCCAAACCAGTAATATAACCCCCTACATTACTGTGCCATCGACCATCCCAAACCAGGAATATAACCCCCTACATTACTGTACCCTCTACCATCCCAAACCAGGAATATAACCCCCTTCATTACTGTACCCTCTACCATCCCAAACCAGGAATATAACCCCCTACATTACTGTACCATCTAACATCCCAAACCAGGAATATAACCCCTACATTACTGTACCCTCTACCATCCCAAACCAGGAATATAAGCCCTACATTACTGTACCCTCTACCACCCCAAACCAGGAATATAACCCCCTACATTACTGTACCCTCTATCATCCCAAACCAGGAATATAACCCCTACATTACTGTACCCTCTACCATCCCAAACCAGGAATATAACCCCCTACATTACTGTACCCTCTATCATCCCAAACCATGAATATAACCCCTACATTACTGTACCCTCTACCATCCCAAACCAGGAATATAACCCCCTACATTACTGTACCCTCTACCATCCCAAACCAGGAATATAACCCCTACATTACTGTACCCTCTACCATCCCAAACCAGGAATATAACCCCTACATTACTGTACCCTCTACCATCCCAAACCATGAATATAACCCCTACATTACTGTACCCTCTACCATCCCAAACCAGGAATATAACCCCCTACGTTACTGTACCCTCTACCATCCCAAACCAGGAATATAACCCCCTACATTACTGTACCCTCTACCATCCCAAACCAGGAATATAACCCCTACATTACTGTACCCTCTACCATCCCAAACCATGAATATAACCCCTACATTACTGTACCCTCTACCATCCCAAACCAGGAATATAACCCCCTACGTTACTGTACCCTCTACCATCCCAAACCAGGAATATAACCCCCTACATTACTGTACCATCTACCATCCCAAACCAGGAATATAACCCCTACATTACTGTACCCTCTACCATCCCGAACCAGGAATATAACCCCTACATTACTGTACCCTCTACCATCCCAAACCAGGAGTATAACCCCCTACATTACTGTACCCTCTACCATCCCAAACCAGGATTATGACCCCTACATTACTGTACCCTCTACCATCCCAAACCAGGAATATAACCCCCTACATCACTGTACCATCTACCATCCAAAACCAGGAATATAACCCCTACATTACTGTACCCTCTACCATCCCAAACCAGGAATATAACCCCCTACATTACTGTACCCTCTACCATCCCAAACCAGGAATATAACCCCTACATTACTGTACCCTCTACCATCCCAAACCAGGAATATAACCCCTACATTACTGTCCCCTCGACCATCCCAAACCAGGAATATAACACCTACATTACTGGACCCTCTACCATCCCAAACCAGGAATATAACCCCTACATTACTGTACCCTCTACCATCCCAAACCAGGAATATAACCCCTACATTACTGTACGCTCTATCATCCCAAACCAGGAATATAACCCCCTACATTACTGTACCCTCTACCATCCCAAACCAGGAATATAACCCCTACATTACTGTACCCTCTACCATCCCAAACCAGGAATATAACCCCTACATTATTGTACCCTCCACCATCCCAAACCAGGAATATAACCCCTACATTACTGTACCCTCGACCATCCCAAACCAGGAATATAACCCCTACATTACTGGACCCTCTACCATCCCAAACCAGGAATATAACCCCCTACATTACTGTACCCTCGACCATCCCAAACCAGGAATATAACCCCTACATTACTGTACCCTCTACCATCCCAAACCAGGAATATAACCCCTACATTACTGTACCCTCTACCATCCCAAACCAGGAATATAACCCCTACATTACTGTACCCTCTACCATCCCAAACCAGGAATATAACCCCTACATTACTGTACCCTCTACCATCCCAAACCAGGAATATAACCCCCTACATTACTGTACCCTCTACCATCCCAAACCAGGAATATAACCCCTACATTACTGTCCCCTCTATCATCCCAAACCAGGAATATAACCCCCTACATTACTGTACCCTCTACCATCCCAAACCAGGAATATAACCCCCTACATTACTGTACCCTCTACCATCCCAAACCAGGAATATAACCCCTACATTACTGTACCCTTTACCATCCCAAACCAGGAATATAACCCCCTACATTACTGTACCCTCGACCATCCCAAACCAGGAATATAACCCCTACATTACTGTACCCTCTACCATCCCAAACCAGGAATATAACCCCTACATTACTGTACCCTCGACCATCCCAAACCAGGAAAATAACCCCTACATTACTGTACCCTCTACCATCCCAAACCAGGATTATAACCCCCTACATTACTGTACCCTCTACCATCCCAAACCAGGAATATAACCCCTACATTACTGTACCCTCTACCATCCCAAACCAGGATTATAACCCCCTACATTACTGTACCCTCTACCATCCCAAACCAGGAATATAACCCCTACATTACTGTACCCTCTACCATCCCAAACCAGGAATATAACCTCTACATTACTGTACCCTCTACCATCCCAAACCAGGAATATAACCCCCTACATTACTGTACCCTCTACCATCCCAAACCCGGAATATAACCCCTACATTACTGTACCCTCTACCATCCCAAACCAGGAATATAACCCCTACATTACTGTACCCTCTACCATCCCAAACCAGGAATATAACCCCTACATTACTGTACCCTCTACCATCCCAAACCAGGAATGTAACCCCTACATTACTGTACCCTCTACCATCCCAAACCAGGAATATAACCCCTACATTACTGTACCCTCTACCATCCCAAACCGGGAATATAACCCCCTACATTACTGTACCCTCTACCATCCCAAACCAGGAGTATAACCCCTACATTACTGTCCCCTCTACCATCCCAAACCAGGAATATAAACCCCTACATTACGGTACCCTCTACCATCCCAAACCAGGATTATAACCCCTACATTATTGTACCCTCTACCATCCCAAACCAGGAATATAACCCCTACATTACTGTACCCTCTACCATCCCAAACCAGGAATATAACCCCCTACATTACTGTACCCTCTATCATCCCATACCACGAATATAACCCCCTACATTACTGTCCCCTCTACCATCCCAAACCAGGAATATAACACCCTACATTACTGTACCCTCTACCATCCCAAACCAGGATTATAACCCCTACATTACTGTACCATCTACCATCCCAAACCAGGAATATAACCCCTACATTACTGTACCCTCTACCATCCCAAACCAGGAATATAACACCCTACATTACTGTACCCTCTACCATCCCAAACCAGGATTATAACCCCTACATTACTGTACCATCTACCATCCCAAACCAGGAATATAACCCCTACATTACTGTAACCTCTACCATCCCAAACCAGGATTATAACCCCTACATTACTGTACCCTCTACCATCCCAAACCGGGAATATAACCCCCTACATTACTGTACCCTCTACCATCCCAAACCAGTAATATAACCCCCTACATTACTGTGCCATCGACCATCCCAAACCAGGAATATAACCCCCTACATTACTGTACCCTCTACCATCCCAAACCAGGAATATAACCCCCTTCATTACTGTACCCTCTACCATCCCAAACCAGGAATATAACCCCCTACATTACTGTACCATCTAACATCCCAAACCAGGAATATAACCCCTACATTACTGTACCCTCTACCATCCCAAACCAGGAATATAAGCCCTACATTACTGTACCCTCTACCACCCCAAACCAGGAATATAACCCCCTACATTACTGTACCCTCTATCATCCCAAACCAGGAATATAACCCCTACATTACTGTACCCTCTACCATCCCAAACCAGGAATATAACCCCCTACATTACTGTACCCTCTATCATCCCAAACCATGAATATAACCCCTACATTACTGTACCCTCTACCATCCCAAACCAGGAATATAACCCCCTACATTACTGTACCCTCTACCATCCCAAACCAGGAATATAACCCCTACATTACTGTACCCTCTACCATCCCAAACCAGGAATATAACCCCTACATTACTGTACCCTCTACCATCCCAAACCATGAATATAACCCCTACATTACTGTACCCTCTACCATCCCAAACCAGGAATATAACCCCCTACGTTACTGTACCCTCTACCATCCCAAACCAGGAATATAACCCCCTACATTACTGTACCCTCTACCATCCCAAACCAGGAATATAACCCCTACATTACTGTACCCTCTACCATCCCAAACCATGAATATAACCCCTACATTACTGTACCCTCTACCATCCCAAACCAGGAATATAACCCCCTACGTTACTGTACCCTCTACCATCCCAAACCAGGAATATAACCCCCTACATTACTGTACCATCTACCATCCCAAACCAGGAATATAACCCCTACATTACTGTACCCTCTACCATCCCAAACCAGGAGTATAACCCCCTACATTACTGTACCCTCTACCATCCCAAACCAGGATTATGACCCCTACATTACTGTACCCTCTACCATCCCAAACCAGGAATATAACCCCCTACATCACTGTACCATCTACCATCCAAAACCAGGAATATAACCCCTACATTACTGTACCCTCTACCATCCCAAACCAGGAATATAACCCCCTACATTACTGTACCCTCTACCATCCCAAACCAGGAATATAACCCCCTACATTACTGTACCCTCTACCATCCCAAACCAGTAATATAACCCCCTACATTACTGTGCCATCGACCATCCCAAACCAGGAATATAACCCCCTACATTACTGTACCCTCTACCATCCCAAACCAGGAATATAACCCCTACATTACTGTACCCTCGACCATCCCAAACCAGGAATATAACCCCCTACATTACTGTACCCTCTACCATCCCAAACCCGGAATATACCCCCCTACATTACTGTACCCTCTACCATCCCAAACCAGGATTATAACCCCCTACATTACTGTACCCTCTACCATCCCAAACCAGGAATATAACCCCTACATTACTGTACCCTCTACCATCCCAAACCAGGAATATAACCCCCTACATTACTGTATCCTCTACCATCCCAAACCAGGAATATAACCCCTACATTACTGTACCCTCGACCATCCCAAACCAGGAATATAACCCCCTACATTACTGTATCCTCTACCATCCCAAACCAGGAATATAACCCCTACATTACTGTACCCTCGAACATCCCAAACCAGGAATATAACCCCCTACATTACTGTATCCTCTACCATCCCAAACCAGGAATATAACCCCTACATTACTGTACCCTCGACCATCCCAAACCAGGAATATAACCCCTACATTACTGTATCCTCTACCATCCCAAACCAGGAATATAACCCCTCCATCACTGTACTCTCTACCATCCCAAACCAGGAATATAACCCCCTACATTACTGTACCCTCTACCATCCCAAACCAGGAATATAACCCCCTACATTACTGTATCCTCTACCATCCCAAACCAGGAATATAACCCCCTACATTACTGTACCCTCTACCATCCCAAACCGGGAATATAACCCCTACATTACTGTACCCTCTACCATCCCAAACCAGGAATATAACCCCCTACATTTCTGTACCCTCTACCATCCCAAACCAGGAATATAACCCCCTACATTACTGTACCCTCTATCATCCCAAACCAGGAATATAACCCCCTACATTACTGCACCCTCTACCATCCCAAACCAGGAATATAACCGCCTACATTACTGTACCCTTTACCATCCCAAACCAGGAATAAAACCCCTACATTACTGTACCCTCTACTATCCCAAACCTGGAATATAACCCACTACATTACTGTCCCCTCGACCATCCCAAACCAGGAATATAACCCCCTACATTACTGTACCCTCTACCATCCCAAACCAGGAATATAACCCCTACATTACTGTACCCTCTACCATCCCAAACCGGGAATATAACCCCTACATTACTGTACCCTCTACCAGCCCAAACCAGGAATATAACCCCCTACATTACTGTACCCTCTACCATCCCAAACCAGGAATATAACCCCTACATTACTGTACCCTCTACCATCCCAAACCAGGAATATAACCCCCTACATTACTGTACCCTCTATCATCCCAAACCAGGAATATAACCCCTACATTACTGTATCCTCTACCATCCCAAACCAGGAATATAACCCCTACATTACTGTACCCTCGACCATCCCAAACCAGGAATATAACCCCTACATTACTGTACCCTCTATCATCCCAATCCAGGAATATAACACCTACATTACTGTACCCTCTACCATCCCAAACCAGGAATATAACCCCTACATTACTGTACCCTCGACCATCCCAAACCAGGAATATAACCCCTACATTACTGTACACTCTACCATCCCAAACCAGGAATATAACCCCCTACATTACTGTACCATCTACCATCCCAAACCAGGAATATAACCCCTACATTACTGTACCCTCTACCATCCCAAACCAGGAATATAACCCCCTACATTACTGTACCCTCTACCAGCCCAAACCAGGAATATAACCGCCTACATTACTGTACCCTCTACCATCCCAAACCAGGAATATAACACCCTACATTACTGCACCCTCTACCAACCCAAACCAGGAATATAACCCCTACATTACTGTACCCTCTACCATCCCAAACCAGGAATATAACCCCTACTTTTCTGTACCCTCTACCATCACAAACCAGGAATATAACCCCTACATTACTGTACCCTCTACAATCCCAAACCAGGAATATAACCCCTACATTTCTGTACCCTCTACCATCACAAACCAGGAATATAACCCCTACATTACTGTACCCTCTACCATCCCAAACCAGGAATATAACCCCTACATTACTGTACCCTCTACCATCCCAAACCAGGAATATAACCCCTACATTACTGTACCCTCTACCATCTCAAACCAGGAATATAACCCCTACATTACTGTACCCTCTACCATCCCAAACCAGGAATATAAACCCTACATTACTGTACCCTCTATCATCCCAAACCACGAATATAACCCCTACATTACTGTACCCTCTACCATCCCAAACCAGGAATATACCCCCCTACATTACTGTACCCTCTACCATCCCAAACCAGGAATATAACCCCTACATTACTGTACCCTCTATCATCCCAAACCAGGAATATAACCCCCTACATTACTGTACCCTCTACCATCCCAAACCAGGAATATAACCCCTACATTACTGTACCCTCTATCATCCCAAACCAGGAATATAACCCCCTACATTACTGTACCCTCTACTATCACAAACCAGGAATATAACCTCTACATTACTGTACCCTCGACCATCCCAAACCAGGAATATAACCCCCGACATTACTGTCCCCTCTACCATCCCAACCAGAAACATAACCTCTACATTACTGTACCCTCTACCATCCCAAACCAGGAATATAACCCCCTACACTACTGTTTCCTCTACCATCCCAAACCAGGAATATAACCCCCTCCATAACTGTACCCTCTACCATCCCAAACCAGGAATATAACCCCTACATTACTGTACCCTCTACCATCCCAAACCAGGAATATAACACCCTTCATTACTGTATCCTCTACCATCCCAAACCAGGAATATAACCCCTACATTACTGTACCCTCTGCCATCCCAAACCAGGAATATAACCCCCTACATTACTGTACCCTCTACCATCCCAAACCAGGAATATAACCCCCTACATTACTGTACCCTCTACCATCCCAAACCAGGAATATAACCCCCTACATTACTGTACGCTCTACTATCCCAAACCAGGAACATAACCCCTACATTACTGTACCCTCTACCATCCCAAACCAGGAATATAACCCCTACATTACTGTACCTTCTACCATCCCAAACCAGGAATATAACCCCGTACATTACTGTATCCTCTACCATCCCAAACCAGGAATATAAGCCCTACATTACTGTACCCTCGACCATCCCAAACCAGGAATATAACCCCTACATTACTGTACCCTCTACCATCCCAAACCAGGAATATAACCCCCTACATTACTGTACCCTCTACCATCCCAAACCAGAAATATAACCCCCTACATTACTGTACCCTCTACCATCCCAAACCAGGAATATAACCCCTACATTACTGTACCCTCTACCATCCCAAACCAGGAATATAACCTCTACATTACTGTACCCTCTACCAGCCCAAACCAGGAATATAACCCCCTACATTACTGTACCCTCTACCATCCCAAACCAGGAATTTAACACCCTACATTACTGTACCCTCTACCATCCCAAACCAGGAATATAACCCCTACATTACTGTACCCTCTACCATCCCAAACCAGGAATATAACGCCCGACATTACTGTACCCTCTACCATCCCAAACCAGGAATATAACCCCCTACATTACTGTACCCTCTACCATCCCAAACCAGGAATATAACCCCTATATTACTGTACCCTCGACCATCCCAAACCAGGAATATAACCCCCTACATTACTGTATCCTCTACCATGCCAAACCAGGAATATAACCTCTACATTACTGTACCCTCTACCATCCCAAACCAGGAATATAACCCCTACATTACTGTACCCTCTACCATCCCAAACCAGGAATATAACCCCCTACATTACTGTCCCCTCGACCATCCCAAACCAGGAATATAGCCCCCTACATTACTGTATCCTCTACCATCCCAAACCGGGAATATAACCCCTACATTACTGTACCCTCTACCAGCCCAAACCAGGAATATAACCCCCTACATTACTGTACCCTCTACCATCCCAAACCAGGAATATAACCCCTACATTACTGTACACTCTACCATCCCAAACCAGGAATATAACCTCTACATTACTGTATCCTCTACCATCCCAAACCAGGAATATAACCCCCTACATTACTGTACCCTCGACCATCCAAAACCAGGAATATAACCTCTACATTACTGTACCCTCTACCATCCCAAACCAGGAATATAACCCCCTACATTACTGTACCCTCTACCATCCCAAACCAGGAATATAACCCCCTACATTACTGTACACTCTACCATCCCAAACCGGGAATATAACACCTACATTACTGTACACTCTACCATCCCAAACCAGGAATATAACCTCTACATTACTGTATCCTCTACCATCCCAAACCAGGAATATAACCCCCTACATTACTGTACCCTCTACCATCCCAAACCAGGAATATAACCCCTACATTACTGTATCCTCTACCATCCCAAACCAGGAATATAACCCCCTACATTACTGTACCCTCTACCATCCCAAACCAGGAATATAACCCCCTACATTACTGTACACTCTACCATCCCAAACCGGGAATATAACACCTACATTACTGTACCCTCTACCATCCCAAACCAGGAATATAACCCCTACATTACTGTACCCTCTACCATCCCAAACCAGGAATATAACCCCTACATTACTGTACCCTCCACCATCCCAAACCAGGAATATAACCCCCTACATTACTGTACACTCTACCATCCCAAACCAGGAATATAACCTCTACATTACTGTATCCTCTACCATCCCAAACCAGGAATATAACCCCCTACATTACTGTACCCTCGACCATCCAAAACCAGGAATATAACCTCTACATTACTGTACCCTCTACCATCCCAAACCAGGAATATAACCCCTACATTACTGTACCCTCTACCATCCCAAACCAGGAATATAACCCCCTACATTACTGTACCCTCTACCATCCCAAACCAGGAATATAACCCCTACATTACTGTACCCTCTATCATCCCAAACCAGGAATATAACACCGACATTACTGTACCCTCGACCATCCCAAACCAGGAATATAACCCCCTACATTACTGTACCCTCTACCATCCCAAACCAGGAATATAACCCCCTACATTACTGTACCCTCTATCATCCCAAACCATGAATATAACCCCTACATTACTGTACCCTCTACCATCCCAAACCAGGAATATAACCCCCTACATTACTGTACCCTCTATCATCCCAAACCATGAATATAACCCCTACATTACTGTACCCTCTACCATCCCAAACCAGGAATATAACCCCCTACATTACTGTACCCTCTACCATCCCAAACCAGGAATATAACCCCTACATTACTGTACCCTCTACCATCCCAAACCAGGAATATAACCCCTACATTACTGTACCCTCTACCATCCCAAACCATGAATATAACCCCTACATTACTGTACCCTCTACCATCCCAAACCAGGAATATAACCCCTACATTACTGTGCCCTCTACCATCCCAAACCAGGAATATAACCCCCTACGTTACTGTACCCTCTACCATCCCAAACCAGGAATATAACCCCCTACATTACTGTACCATCTACCATCCCAAACCAGGAATATAACCCCTACATTACTGTACCCTCTACCATCCCGAACCAGGAATATAACCCCTACATTACTGTACCCTCTACCATCCCAAACCAGGAATATAACCTCTACATTACTGTACCCTCGACCATCCCAAACCAGGAATATAACCCCTACATTACTGTACCCTCTACCATCCCGAACCAGGAATATAACCCCTACATTACTGTACCCTCTACCATCCCAAACCAGGAATATAACCCCCTACGTTACTGTACCCTCTACCATCCCAAACCAGGAATATAACCCCCTACATTACTGTACCATCTACCATCCCAAACCAGGAATATAACCCCCTACGTTACTGTACCCTCTACCATCCCAAACCAGGAGTATAACCCCCTACATTACTGTACCCTCTACCATCCCAAACCAGGATTATGACCCCTACATTACTGTACCCTCTACCATCCCAAACCAGGAATATAACCCCTACATTACTGTACCCTCGACCATCCCAAACCAGGAATATAACCCCCTACATTACTGTACCCTCTACCATCCCAAACCAGGAATATAACCCCCTATATTACTGTACCCTCTACCATCCCAAACCAGGAATATAACCCCCTAAATTACTGTACCCTCGACCATCCCAAACCAGGAATATAACCCCCTACATTACTGTACCCTCTACCATCCCAAACCCGGAATATACCCCCCTACATTACTGTACCCTCTACCATCCCAAACCAGGATTATAACCCCCTACATTACTGTACCCTCTACCATCCCAAACCAGGAATATAACCCCCTACATTACTGTATCCTCTACCATCCCAAACCAGGAATATAACCCCTACATTACTGTACCCTCGACCATCCCAAACCAGGAATATAACCCCCTACATTACTGTATCCTCTACCATCCCAAACCTGGAATATAACCCCTACATTACTGTACCCTCGAACATCCCAAACCAGGAATATAACCCCCTACATTACTGTATCCTCTACCATCCCAAACCAGGAATATAACCCCTACATTACTGTACCCTCGACCATCCCAAACCAGGAATATAACCCCTACATTACTGTATCCTCTACCATCCCAAACCAGGAATATAACCCCTCCATCACTGTACTCTCTACCATCCCAAACCAGGAATATAACCCCCTACATTACTGTACCCTCTACCATACCAAATCTGGAATATAACCCCCTACATTACTGTATCCTCTACCATCCCAAACCAGGAATATAACCCCCTACATTACTGTACCCTCTACCATCCCAAACCGGGAATATAACCCCTACATTACTGTACCCTCTACCATCCCAAACCAGGAATATAACCCCCTACATTTCTGTACCCTCTACCATCCCAAAACAGGAATATAACCCCCTACATTACTGTACCCTCTACCATCCCAAACCAGGAATATAACCGCCTACATTACTGCACCCTCTACCATCCCAAACCAGGAATATAACCCCCTACATTACTGTACCATCTACCATCCCAAACCAGGAATAAAACCCCTACATTACTGTACCCTCTACCATCCCAAACCAGGAATATAACCCCTACATTACTGTCCCCTCGACCATCCCAAACCAGGAATATAACCCCCTACATTACTGTACCCTCTACCATCCCAAACCAGGAATATAACCCCTACATTACTGTACCCTCTACCATCCCAAACCGGGAATATAACCCCTACATTACTGTACCCTCTACCAGCCCAAACCAGGAATATAACCCCCTACATTACTGTACCCTCTACCATCCCAAACCAGGAATATAACCCCTACATTACTGTACCCTCTACCATCCCAAACCAGGAATATAACCCCCTACATTACTGTACCCTCTATCATCCCAAACCAGGAATATAACCCAAACATTACTGTATCCTCTACCATCCCAAACCAGGAATATAACCCCTACATTACTGTACCCTCGACCATCCCAAACCAGGAATATAACCCCTACATTACTGTACCCTCTATCATCCCAATCCAGGAATATAAAACCTACATTACTGTACCCTCTACCATCCCAAACCAGGAATATAACCCCTACATTACTGTACCCTCGACCATCCCAAACCAGGAATATAACCCCTACATTACTGTACACTCTACCATCCCAAACCAGGAATATAACCCCCTACATTACTGTACCATCTACCATCCCAAACCAGGAATATAACCCCTACATTACTGTACCCTCTACCATCCCAAACCAGGAATATAACCCCCTACATTACTGTACCCTCTACCAGCCCAAACCAGGAATATAACCCCCTACATTACTGTACCCTCTACCATCCCAAACCAGGAATATAACACCCTACATTACTGCACCCTCTACCAACCCAAACCAGGAATATAACCCCTACATTACTGTACCCTCTATCATCCCAAACCAGGAATATAACCCCCTACATTACTGTACCCTCTACCATCCCAAACCAGGAATATAACCCCTACATTACTGTACCCTCTACCATCACAAACCAGGAATATAACCCCTACATTACTGTACCCTCTACAATCCCAAACCAGGAATATAACCCCTACATTTCTGTACCCTCTACCATCACAAACCAGGAATATAACCCCTACATTACTGTACCCTCTACCATCCCAAACCAGGAATATAACCCCTACATTACTGTACCCTCTACCATCCCAAACCAGGAATATAACCCCTACATTACTGTACCCTCTACCATCTCAAACCAGGAATATAACCCCTACATTACTGTACCCTCTACCATCCCAAACCAGGAATATAAACCCTACATTACTGTACCCTCTATCATCCCAAACCACGAATATAACCCCTACATTACTTTACCCTCTACCATCCCAAACCAGGAATATACCCCCCTACATTACTGTACCCTCTACCATCCCAAACCAGGAATATAACCCCTACATTACTGTACCCTCTATCATCCCAAACCAGGAATATAACCCCCTCCATAACTGTACTCTCTACCATCCCAAACCAGGAATATAACACCCTTCATTACTGTATCCTCTACCATCCCAAACCAGGAATATAACCCCTACATTACTGTACCCTCTGCCATCCCAAACCAGGAATATAACCCCCTACATTACTGTACCCTCTACCATCCCAAACCAGGAATATAACCCCCTACATTACTGTACCCTCTACCATCCCAAACCAGGAATATAACCCCCTACATTACTGTACGCTCTACTATCCCAAACCAGGAACATAACCCCTACATTACTGTACCCTCTACCATCCCAAACCAGGAATATAACCCCCTACATTACTGTACCTTCTACCATTCAAACCAGGAATATAACCCCGTACATTACTGTATCCTCTACCATCCCAAACCAGGAATATAAGCCCTACATTACTGTACCCTCGACCATCCCAAACCAGGAATATAACCCCTACATTACTGTACCCTCTACCATCCCAAACCAGGAATATAACCCCCTACATTACTGTACCCTCTACCATCCCAAACCAGAAATATAACCCCCTACATTACTGTACCCTCTACCATCCCAAACCAGGAATATAACCCCTACATTACTGTACCCTCTACCATCCCAAACCAGGAATATAACCTCTACATTACTGTACCCTCTACCAGCCCAAACCAGGAATATAACCCCTACATTACTGTACCCTCTACCATCCCAAACCAGGAATTTAACACCCTACATTACTGTACCCTCTACCATCCCAAACCAGGAATATAACCCCTACATTACTGTACCCTCTACCATCCCAAACCAGGAATATAACCCCCGACATTACTGTACCCTCTACCATCCCAAACCAGGAATATAACCCCCTATATTACTGTACCCTCGACCATCCCAAACCAGGAATATAACCCCCTACATTACTGTACCCTCTACCATCCCAAACCAGGAATATAACCCCTATATTACTGTACCCTCGACCATCCCAAACCAGGAATATAACCCCCTACATTACTGTATCCTCTACCATGCCAAACCAGGAATATAACCTCTACATTACTGTACCCTCTACCATCCCAAACCAGGAATATAACCCCTACATTACTGTACCCTCTACCATCCCAAACCAGGAATATAACCCCTACATTACTGTACACTCTACCATCCCAAACCAGGAATATAACCTCTACATTACTGTATCCTCTACCATCCCAAACCAGGAATATAACCCCCTACATTACTGTACCCTCGACCATCCAAAACCAGGAATATAACCTCTACATTACTGTACCCTCTACCATCCCAAACCAGGAATATAACCCCTACATTACTGTACCCTCTACCATCCCAAACCAGGAATATAACACCCTACATTACTGTACCCTCTACCATCCCAAACCAGGAATATAACCCCTACATTACTGTACCCTCTATCATCCCAAACCAGGAATATAACACCGACATTACTGTACCCTCGACCATCCCAAACCAGGAATATAACCCCCTACATTTCTGTACCCTCTACCATCCCAAACCAGGAATATAACCCCTACATTACTGTACCCTCTACCATCCCAAACCAGGAATATAACACCCTACATTACTGTACCCTCTACCATCCCAAACCAGGAATATAACCCCCTACATTACTGTACCCCCTACCATCCCAAACCAGGAATATAACCCCCTACATTACTGTACCCTCTACCATCCCAAACCAGGAATATAACCCCTACATTACTGTACCCTGTACCATCCCAAACCAGGAATATAACCCCCTACATTACTGTACCCTCTACCATCCCAAACCAGGAATATAACCCCTACATTACTGTACCCTCTACCATCCCAAACCAGGAATATAACCCCTACATTACTGTACCCTGTACCATCCCAAACCAGGAATATAACCCCCTACATTACTGTACCCTCTACCATCCCAAACCAGGAATATAACCCCTACATTACTGTACCCTCGACCATCCCAAACCAGGAATATAACCCCTACATTACTGTACCCTCTACCATCCCAAACCAGGAATATAACCCCCTACATTACTGTACCCTCTACCATTCCAAACCAGGAATATAACCCCTACATTACTGTACCCTTTACCATCCCAAACCAGGAATATAACCCCCTACATTACTGTACCCTCGACCATCCCAAACCAGGAATATAACCCCTACATTACTGTACCCTCTACCATCCCAAACCAGGAATATAACCCCTACATTACTGTACCCTCGACCATCCCAAACCAGGAATATAACCCCTACATTACTGTACCCTCTACCATCCCAAACCAGGATTATAACCCCCTACATTACTGTACCCTCTACCATCCCAAACCAGGAATATAACCCCCTACATTACTGTACCCTCTACCATCCCAAACCAGGAATATAACCCCTACATTACTGTACCCTCTACCATCCCAAACCAGGAATATAACCCCTACATTACTGTACCCTCTACCATCCCAAACCAGGAATATAACCCCTACATTACTGTACCCTCTACCATCCCAAACCAGGAACATAACCCCCTACATTACTGTACCCTCGACCATCCCAAACCAGGAATATAACCCCCTACATTACTGTACCCTCTACCATCCCAAACCAGGAATGTAACCCCTACATTACTGTACCCTCTACCATCCCAAACCAGGAATATAACCCCTACATTACTGTACCCTCTACCATCCCAAACCGGGAATATAACCCCCTACATTACTGTACACTCTACCATCCCAAACCAGGAGTATAACACCTACATTACTGTCCCCTCTACCATCCCAAACCAGGAATATAAACCCCTACATTACGGTACCCTCTACCATCCCAAACCAGGATTATAACCCCTACATTATTGTACCCTCTACCATCCCAAACCAGGAATATAACCCCTACATTACTGTACCCTCTACCATCCCAAACCAGGAATATAACCCCCTACATTACTGTACCCTCTATCATCCCAAACCAGGAATATAACCCCTACATTACTGTACCCTCTACCAGCCCAAACCAGGAATATAAACCCTACATTACTGTACCCTCTACCATCCCAAACCACGAATATAACCCCCTACATTACTGTACCCTCTACCATCCCAAACCAGGAATATAAACCCCTACATTACTGTACCCTCTACCATCCCAAACCAGGATTATAACCCCCTACATTACTGTACCCTCTACCATACCAAACCAGGAATATAACCCCTACATTACTGTACCATCTACCATCCCAAACCAGGAATATAACCCCGTACATTACTGTATCCTCTACCATCCCAAACCTGGAATATAACCCCTACATTACTGTACCCTCTACCATCCCAAACCAGGAATATAACCCCTACATTACTGTACCCTCTACCATCCCAAACCAGGAATATAACCCCTACATTACTGTACCATCTACCATCCCAAACCAGGAATATAACCTCTACATTACTGTACCATCTACCATCCCAAACCAGGAATATAACCTCTACATTACTGTAACCTCTACCATCCCAAACCAGGATTATAACCCCTACATTACTGTACCCTCTACCATCCCAAACCGGGAATATAACCCCCTACATTACTGTACCCTCTACCATCCCAAACCCGGAATATAACCCCCTACATTACTGTACCCTCTACCATCCCAAACCAGGAATATAACCCCTACATTACTGTACCCTCTACCATCCCAAACCAGGAATATAACCCCCTTCATTACTGTACCCTCTACCATCCCAAACCAGGAATATAACCCCCTACATTACTGTACCCTCTACCATCCCAAACCAGGAATATAACCCCCTACATTACTGTACCCTCTACCATCCCAAACCAGGAATATAACCCCCTACATTACTGTACCCTCTACCATCCCAAACCAGGAATATAACCCCCTACATTACTGTCCCCTCTACCATCCCAAACCAGGAATATAACCCCCTACATTACTGTACCCTCTATCATCCCAAACCAGGAATATAACCCCTACATTACTGTACCCTCTACCATCCCAAACCAGGAATATAACCCCCTACATTACTGTACCCTCTATCATCCCAAACCATGAATATAACCCCTACATTACTGTACCCTCTACCATCCCAAACCAGGAATATAACCCCCTACATTACTGTACCCTCTACCATCCCAAACCAGGAATATAACCCCTACATTACTGTACCCTCTACCATCCCAAACCAGGAATATAACCCCCTACGTTACTGTACCCTCTACCATCCCAAACCAGGAATATAACCCCCTACATTACTGTACCATCTACCATCCCAAACCAGGAATATAACCCCTACATTACTGTACCCTCTACCATCCCGAACCAGGAATATAACCCCTACATTACTGTACCCTCTACCATCCCAAACCAGGAGTATAACCCCCTACATTACTGTACCCTCTACCATCCCAAACCAGGATTATGACCCCTACATTACTGTACCCTCTACCATCCCAAACCAGGAATATAACCCCCTACATCACTGTACCATCTACCATCCCAAACCAGGAATATAACCCCTACATTACTGTACCCTCTACCATCCCAAACCAGGAATATAACCCCCTACATTACTGTACCCTCTACCATCCCAAACCAGGAATATAACCCCCTACATTACTGTACCCTCTACCATCCCAAACCAGTAATATAACCCCCTACATTACTGTGCCCTCGACCATCCCAAACCAGGAATAAAACCCCTACATTACTGTACCCTCTACCATCGCAAACCAGAAATATAACCTCTACATTACTGTACCCTCTACCATCCCAAACCAGGAATATAACCCCTACATTACTGTACCCTCGACCATCCCAAACCAGGAATATAAACCCCTACATTACTGTACCCTCTACCATCCCAAACCCGGAATATACCCCCCTACATTACTGTACCCTCTACCATCCCAAACCAGGATTATAACCCCCTACATTACTGTACCCTCTACCATCCCAAACCAGGAATATAACCGCCTACATTACTGTACCCTCTACCATCCCAAACCAGGAATATAACCCCTACATTACTGTACCCTCTACCATCCCAAACCAGGAATATAACCCCTACATTACTGTACCCTCTACCATCCCAAACCAGGAATATAATCCCCTACATTACTGTACCCACTACCATCCCAAACCAGGAATATAACCCCTACATTACTGTACCCTCTACCATCCCAAACCAGGAATGTAACCCCCTACATTACTGTACCCTCGACCATCCCAAAACAGGAATATAACCCCTACATTACTGTACCCTCTACCATCCCAAACCAGGAATATAACCCCCTACATTACTGTATCCTCTACCATCCTAAACCAGGAATATAACCCCTACATTACTGTACCCTCTACCATCCCAAACCAGGAATATAACCCCTACATTACTGTACACTCTACCATCCCAAACCAGGAATATAACCCCTACATTACTGTACCCTCTACCATCCCAAACCAGGAATATAACCCCTACATTACTGTACCCTCTACCATCCCAAACCAGGAATATAACCCCTACATCACTGTACCCTCTACCATCCCAAACCAGGAATATAACCCCCTACATTACTGTACCCTCTACCATCCCAAACCGGGAATATAACCCCTACATTACTGTACCCTCTACCATCCCAACCCAGGAATATAACACCCTACATTACTGTATCCTCTACCAGCCCAAACCAGGAATATAACCCCTACATTACTGTACCCTCGAACATCCCAAACCAGGAATATAACCCCCTACATTACTGTATCCTCTACCATCCCAAACCAGGAATATAACCCCTCCATCACTGTACCCTCTACCATCCCAAACCAGGAATATAACCCCTACATTACTGTACCCTCTACCATCCCAAACCAGGAATATAACCCCCTACATTACTGTATCCTCTGCCATCCCATACCAGGAATATAACCCCCTACATTACTGTACCCTCTACCATCCCAAACCGGGAATATAACCCCTACATTACTGTACCCTCTACCATCCCAAACCAGGAATATAACCCCCTACATTTCTGTACCCTCTACCATCCCAAACCAGGAATATAACCCCCTACATTACTGTACCCTCTATCATCCCAAACCAGGAATATAACCCCCTACATTACTGTACCCTCTACCATCCCAAACCAGGAATATAACCGCCTACATTACTGTACTCTTTACCATCCCAAACCAGGAATATAACCCCTACATTACTGTACCCTCTACTATCCCAAACCAGGAATATAACCCACTACATTACTGTCCCCTCGACCATCCCAAACCAGGAATATGACCCCTACATTACTGTACCCTCTACCATCCCAAACCAGGAATATAACCCCTACATTACTGTACCCTCTACCATCCCAAACCGGGAATATAACCCCTACATTACTGTACCCTCTACCAGCCCAAACCAGGAATATAACCCCCTACATTACTGTACCCTCTACCATCCCAAACCAGGAATATAACCCCTACATTACTGTACCCTCTACCATCCCAAACCAGGAATATAACCCCCTACATTACTGTACCCTCTATCATCCCAAACCAGGAATATAACCCCTACATTACTGTATCCTCTACCATCCCAAACCAGGAATATAACCCCTACATTACTGTACCCTCGACCATCCCAAACCAGGAATATAAAACCTACATTACTGTACCCTCTATCATCCCAATCCAGGAATATAACACCTACATTACTGTACACTCTACCATCCCAAACCCGGAATATAACCCCCTACATTACTGTACCCTCTACCATCCCAAACCAGGAATATAACCCCTACATTACTGTACCCTCTATCATCCCAAACCAGGAATATAACACCTACATTACTGTACCCTCTACCATCCCAAACCAGGAATATAACCCCTACATTACTGTACCCTCGACCATCCCAAACCAGGAATATAACCCCTACATTACTGTACACTCTACCATCCGAAACCAGGAATATAACCCCCTACATTACTGTACCATCTACCATCCCAAACCAGGAATATAACCCCTACATTACTGTACCCTCTACCATCCCAAACCAGGAATATAACCCCCTACATTACTGTACCCTCTACCAGCCCAAACCAGGAATATAACCCCCTACATTACTGTACCCTCTACCATCCCAAACCAGGAATATAACACCCTACATTACTGTACCCTCTACCAACCCAAACCAGGAATATAACCCCTACATTACTGTACCCTCTACCATCCCAAACCAGGAATATAACCCCTACATTACTGTACCCTCGACCATCCCAAACCAGGAATATAACCCCCTACATTACTGTACCCTGTACCATCCCAAACCAGGAATATAACCCCCTACATTACTGTACCCTCTACAATCCCAAACCAGGAATATAACCCCTACATTTCTGTACCCTCTACCATCACAAACCAGGAATATAACCCCTACATTACTGTACCCTCTATCATCCCAAACCAGGAATATAACCCCCTACATTACTGTACCCTCTACAATCCCAAACCAGGAATATAACCCCTACATTACTGTACCCTCTACCATCCCAAACCAGGAATATAACCCCTACATTACTGTACCCTCTACCATCCCAAACCAGGAATATAACCCCTACATTACTGTACCCTCTACCATCCCAAACCAGGAATATAACCCCTACATTACTGTACCCTCTACCATCCCAAACCAGGAATATAAACCCTACATTACTGTACCCTCTATCATCCCAAACCACGAATATAACCCCTACATTACTGTACCCTCTACCATCCCAAACCAGGAATATACCCCCCTACATTACTGTACCCTCTACCATCCCAAACCAGGAATATAAACCCTACATTACTGTACCCTCTATCATCCCAAACCAGGAATATAACCCCCTACATTACTGTACCCTCTACCATCCCAAACCAGGAATATAACCCCTACATTACTGTACCCTGTACCATCCCAAACCAGGAATATAACCCCCTACATTACTGTACCCTCTGTCATCCCAAACCAGGAATATAACCCCCTTCATTACTGTACCCTCTACCATCCCAAACCAGGAACATAACCTCTACATTACTGTACCCTCTACCATCCCAAACCAGGAATATAACCCCTACATTACTGTACCCTCTACCATCCCAAACCAGGAATATAACCCCCTACATTACTGTATCCTCTACCATCCCATACCAGGAATATAACCCCCTACATTACTGTACCCTCTACCATCCCAAACCGGGAATATAACCCCTACATTACTGTACCCTCTACCATCCCAAACCAGGAATATAACCCCCTACATTTCTGTACCCTCTACCATCCCAAACCAGGAATATAATCCCCTACATTACTGTACCCACTACCATCCCAAACCAGGAATATAACCCCTACATTACTGTACACTCTACCATCCCAAACCAGGAATATAACCCCTACATTACTGTACACTCTACCATCCCAAACCAGGAATATAACCCCTACATTACTGTACCCTCTACCATCCCAAACCAGGAATATAACCCCTACATTACTGTACCCTCTACCATCCCAAACCAGGAATATAACCCCTACATCACTGTACCCTCTACCATCCCAAACCAGGATTATAACCCCTACATTACTGTACCCTCGACCATCCCAAACCAGGAATATAACCCCCTACATTACTGTACCCTCTACCATCCCAAACCAGGAATATAACCCCCTACATTACTGTACCCTCTACCATCCCAAACCGGGAATATAACCCCTACATTACTGTACCCTCTACCATCCCAACCCAGGAATATAACACCCTACATTACTGTATCCTCTACCATCCCAAACCAGGAATATAACCCCTACATTACTGTACCCTCGAACATCCCAAACCAGGAATATAACCCCCTACATTACTGTATCCTCTACCATCCCAAACCAGGAATATAACCCCTCCATCACTGTACCCTCTACCATCCCAAACCAGGAATATAACCCCTACATTACTGTACCCTCTACCATCCCAAACCAGGAATATAACCCCCTACATTACTGTATCCTCTACCATCCCATACCAGGAATATAACCCCCTACATTACTGTACCCTCTACCATCCCAAACCGGGAATATAACCCCTACATTACTGTACCCTCTACCATCCCAAACCAGGAATATAACCCCCTACATTTCTGTACCCTCTACCATCCCAAACCAGGAATATAACCCCCTACATTACTGTACCCTCTATCATCCCAAACCAGGAATATAACCCCCTACATTACTGTACCCTCTACCATCCCAAACCAGGAATATAACCGCCTACATTACTGTACTCTTTACCATCCCAAACCAGGAATATAACCCCTACATTACTGTACCCTCTACTATCCCAAACCAGGAATATAACCCACTACATTACTGTCCCCTCGACCATCCCAAACCAGGAATATAACCCCTACATTACTGTACCCTCTACCATCCCAAACCAGGAATATAACCCCTACATTACTGTACCCTCTACCATCCCAAACCGGGAATATAACCCCTACATTACTGTACCCTCTACCAGCCCAAACCAGGAATATAACCCCCTACAATACTGTACCCTCTACCATCCCAAACCAGGAATATAACCCCTACATTACTGTACCCTCTACCATCCCAAACCAGGAATATAACCCCCTACATTACTGTACCCTCTATCATCCCAAACCAGGAATATAACCCCTACATTACTGTATCCTCTACCATCCCAAACCAGGAATATAACCCCTACATTACTGTACCCTCGACCATCCCAAACCAGGAATATAAAACCTACATTACTGTACCCTCTATCATCCCAATCCAGGAATATAACACCTACATTACTGTACACTCTACCATCCCAAACCCGGAATATAACCCCCTACATTACTGTACCCTCTACCATCCCAAACCAGGAATATAACCCCTACATTACTGTACCCTCTATCATCCCAAACCAGGAATATAACACCTACATTACTGTACCCTCTACCATCCCAAACCAGGAATATAACCCCTACATTACTGTACCCTCGACCATCCCAAACCAGGAATATAACCCCTACATTACTGTACACTCTACCATCCGAAAACAGGAATATAACCCCCTACATTACTGTACCATCTACCATCCCAAACCAGGAATATAACCCCTACATTACTGTACCCTCTACCATCCCAAACCAGGAATATAACCCCCTACATTACTGTACCCTCTACCAGCCCAAACCAGGAATATAACCCCCTACATTACTGTACCCTCTACCATCCCAAACCAGGAATATAACACCCTACATTACTGTACCCTCTACCAACCCAAACCAGGAATATAACCCCTACATTACTGTACCCTCTACCATCCCAAACCAGGAATATAACCCCTACATTACTGTACCCTCGACCATCCCAAACCAGGAATATAACCCCCTACATTACTGTACCCTGTACCATCCCAAACCAGGAATATAACCCCCTACATTACTGTACCCTCTACAATCCCAAACCAGGAATATAACCCCTACATTTCTGTACCCTCTACCATCACAAACCAGGAATATAACCCCTACATTACTGTACCCTCTATCATCCCAAACCAGGAATATAACCCCCTACATTACTGTACCCTCTACCATCCCAAACCAGGAATATAACCCCTACATTACTGTACCCTCTACCATCCCAAACCAGGAATATAACCCCTACATTACTGTACCCTCTACCATCCCAAACCAGGAATATAACCCCTACATTACTGTACCCTCTACCATCCCAAACCAGGAATATAACCCCTACATTACTGTACCCTCTACCATCCCAAACCAGGAATATAAACCCTACATTACTGTACCCTCTATCATCCCAAACCACGAATATAACCCCTACATTACTGTACCCTCTACCATCCCAAACCAGGAATATACCCCCCTACATTACTGTACCCTGTACCATCCCAAACCAGGAATATAACCCCCTACATTACTGTACCCTCTGTCATCCCAAACCAGGAATATAACCCCCTTCATTACTGTACCCTCTACCATCCCAAACCAGGAACATAACCTCTACATTACTGTACCCTCTACCATCCCAAACCAGGAATATAACCCCCTACACTACTGTTTCCTCTACCATCCCAAACCAGGAATATAACCCCCTCCATAACTGTACTCTCTACCATCCCAAACCAGGAATATAACACCCTTCATTACTGTATCCTCTACCATCCCAAACCAGGAATATAAGCCCTACATTACTGTACCCTCGACCATCCCAAACCAGGAATATAACCCCTACATTACTGTACCCTCTACCATCCCAAACCAGGAATATAACCCCCTACATTACTGTACCCTCTACCATCCCAAACCAGAAATATAACCCCCTACATTACTGTACCCTCTACCATCCCAAACCAGGAATATAACCCCTACATTACTGTACCCTCTACCATCCCAAACCAGGAATATAACCTCTACATTACTATACCCTCTACCAGCCCAAACCAGGAATATAACCCCCTACATTACTGTACCCTCTACCATCCCAAACCAGGAATTTAACACCCTACATTACTGTACCCTCTACTATCCCAAACCAGGAATATAACCCCCTACATTACTGTACACTCTACCATCCCAAACCGTGAATATAACCCATACATTACTGTACATTCTACCATCCCAAACCCGGAATATAACCCCCTACATTACTGTACCCTCTACCATCCCAAACCAGGAATATAACCCCTACATTACTGTACCCTCTATCATCCCAAACCAGGAATATAACCCCCTGCATTACTGTACCCTCTACCAGCCCAAACCAGGAATATAACCCCCTACATTACTGTACCCTCTACCAGCCCAAACCAGGAATATAACCCCCTACATTACTGTACCCTCTACCATCCCAAACCAGGAATATAACCCCCTACATTACTGTACACTCTACCATCCCAAACCAGGAATATAACCCCTACATTACTGTACCCTCTATCATCCCAAACCGGGAATATAACCCCCTACATTACTGTACCCTGTACCATCCCAAACCCGGAATATAACCCCCTACATTACTGTACCCTCTACCATCCCAAACCAGGATTATAACCCCCTACATTACTGTACCCTCGACCATCCCAAACCAGGAATATAACCCCCTACATTACTGTACCCTCTACCATCCCAAACCAGGAATATAACCCCTACATTACTGTACCCTCCACCATCCCAAACCAGGAATATATCCCCCTACATTACTGTACCCTCTACCATCCCAAACCCGGAATATAAACCCCTACATTACTGTACCCTCTACCATCCCAAACCGGGAATATAACCCCTACATTACTGTACACTCTACCATCCCAAACCAGGGATATAAACCCTACATTACTGTACCCTCTTTCATCCCAAACCAGGAATATAACCCCTACATTACTGTACCCTCTACCATCCCAAACCAGGATTATAACCCCCTACATTACTGTACCCTCTACCATCCCAAACCAGGAATATAACCCCTACGTTACTGTACCCTCTACCATCCCAAACCAGGATTATAACCCCCTACATTACTGTACCCTCTACCATCCCAAACCAGGAATATAACCCCCTACATTACTGTACCCTCTACCATCCCAAACCAGGAATATAACCCCCTACATTACTGTACCCTCTACCATCCCAAACCAGGAATATAACCCCTACATTACTGTACCCTCTACCATCCCAAACCAGGAATATAACCCCTACATTACTGTACCCTCTACCATCCCAAACCAGGAATATAACCCCCTACATTACTGTACCCTCTACCATCCCAAACCAGGAATATAACCCCTACATTACTGTACCCTCTACCATCCCAAACCAGGAATATAATCCCCTACATTACTGTACCCTCTACCATCCCAAACCAGGAATATAACCCCTACATTACTGTACCCTCTACCATCCCAAACCAGGAATGTAACCCCCTCCATTACTGTACCCTCGACCATCCCAAAACAGGAATATAACCCCTACATTACTGTACCCTCTACCATCCCAAACCAGGAATATAACCCCCTACATTACTGTATCCTCTACCATCCTAAATCAGGAATATAACCCCTACATTACTGTACCCTCTACCATCCCAAACCAGGAATATAACCCCTACATTACTGTACACTCTACCATCCCAAACCAGGAATATAACCCCTACATTACTGTACCCTCTACCATCCCAAACCAGGAATATAACCCCTACATTACTGTACCCTCTACCATCCCAAACCAGGAATATAACCCCTACATTACTGTACCCTCTACCATCCCAAACCAGGAATATAACCCCTACATCACTGTACCCTCTACCATCCCAAACCAGGAATATAACCCCTACATTACTGTACCATCTACCATCCCAAACCAGGAATATAACCCCTCCATCACTGTACCCTCTACCATCCCAAACCAGGAATATAACCCCTACATTTCTGTACCCTCTACCATCCCAAACCAGGAATATAACCCCCTACATTACTGTACACTCTACCATCCCAAACCAGGAATATAACCCCTACATTACTGTACCCTCTACCATCCCAAACCAGGAATATAACCCCTACATTACTGTACCCTCTACCATCCCAAACCAGGAATATAACCCCCTACATTACTGTACCCTCTACCATCCCAAACCGGGAATATAACCCCCTACATTACTGTACCCTCGAACATCCCAAACCAGGAATATAACCCCCTACATTACTGTATCCTCTACCATCCCAAACCAGGAATATAACCCCTCCATCACTGTACCCTCTACCATCCCAAACCAGGAATATAACCCCTACATTACTGTACCCTCTACCATCCCAAACCAGGAATATAACCCCCTACATTACGGTATCCTCTACCATCCCAAACCAGGAATATAACCCCCTACATTACTGTACCCTCTACCATCCCAAACCGGGAATATAACCCCTACATTACTGTACCCTCTACCATCCCAAACCAGGAATATAACCCCCGACATTTCTGTACCCTCTACCATCCCAAACCAGGAATATAACCCCCTACATTACTGTACCCTCTATCATCCCAAACCAGGAATATAACCACCTACATTACTGTACCCTCTACCATCCCAAACCAGGAATATAACCGCCTACATTACTGTACCCTTTACCATCCCAAACCAGGAATATAACCCCTACATTACTGTACCCTCTACTATCCCAAACCAGGAATATAACCCACTACATTACTGTCCCCTCGACCATCCCAAACCAGGAATATAACCCCCTACATTACTGTACCCTCTACCATCCCAAACCGGGAATATAACCCCTACATTACTGTACCCTCTACCAGCCCAAACCAGGAATATAACCCCTACATTACTGTACCCTCTACCATCCCAAACCAGGAATATAACCCCCTACATTACTGTACCCTCTATCATCCCAAACCAGGAATATAACCCCTACATTACTGTATCCTCTACCATCCCAAACCAGGAATATAACCCCTACATTACTGTACCCTCGACCATCCCAAACCAGGAATATAACCCCTACATTACTGTACCCTCTATCATCCCAATCCAGGAATATAACCCTACATTACTGTACACTCTACCATCCCAAACCTGGAATATAACCCCCTACATTACTGTACCCTCTACCATCCCAAACCAGGAATATAACCCCTACATTACTGTACCCTCTATCATCCCAAACCAGGAATATAACACCTACATTACTGTACCCTCTACCATCCCAAACCAGGAATATAACCCCTACATTACTGTACCCTCGACCATCCCAAACCAGGAATATAACCCCCTACATTACTGTACCATCTACCATCCCAAACCAGGAATATAACCCCTACATTACTGTACCCTCTACCATCCCAAACCAGGAATATAACCCCCTACATTACTGTACCCTCTACCATCCCAAACCAGGAATATAACACCCTACATTACTGCACCCTCTACCAACCCAAACCAGGAATATAACCCCTACATTACTGTACCCTCTACCATCCCAAACCAGGAATATAACCCCTACTTTTCTGTACCCTCTACCATCACAAACCAGGAATATAACCCCTACATTACTGTACCCTCTACAATCCCAAACCAGGAATATAACCCCTACATTTCTGTACCCTCTACCATCCCAAACCAGGAATATAACCCCTACATTACTGTACCCTCTACCATCCCAAACCAGGAATATAACCCCCGACATTACTGTACCCCCTACCATCACAAACCAGGAATATAACCCCTACATTACTGTACCCTCGACCATCCCAAACCAGGAATATAACCCCTACATTACTGTACCCTCTACCATCCCAAACCACGAATATAACCCCTACATTACTGTACCCTCTACCATCACAAACCAGGAATATACCCCCCTACATTACTGTATCCTCTACCATCCCAAACCAGGAATATAACCCCTACATTACTGTACCCTCGACCATCCCAAACCAGGAATATAACCCCTACATTACTGTACCCTCTACCATCCCAAACCACGAATATAACCCCTACATTACTGTACCCTCTACCATCACAAACCAGGAATATACCCCCCTACATTACTGTACCCTCTACCATCCCAAACCAGGAATATAACCCCTACATTACTGTACCCTCTATCATCCCAAACCAGGAATATAACCCCCTACATTACTGTACCCTCTACCATCCCAAACCAGGAATATAACCCCTACATTACTGTACCCTCTATCATCCCAAATCAGGAATATAACCCCCTACATTACTGTACCCTCTACCATCCCAAACCAGGAACATAACCTCTACATTACTGTACCCTCTACCATCCCAAACCAGGAATATAACCCCCTAAACTACTGTTTCCTCTACCATCCCAAACCAGGAATATAACCCCCTCCATAACTGTACTCTCTACCATCCCAAACCAGGAATATAACACCCTTCATTACTGTATCCTCTACCATCCAAAACCAGGAATATAACCCCTACATTACTGTACCCTCTGCCATCCCAAACCAGGAATATAACCCCCTACATTACTGTACCCTCTACCATCCCAAACCAGGAATATATCCCCCTACATTACTGTACCCTCTACCATCCCAAACCAGGAATATAACCCCCTACATTACTGTACGCTCTACTATCCCAAACCAGGAACATAACCCCTACATTACTGTACCCTCTACCATCCCAAACCAGGAATATAACCCCTACATTACTGTACCTTCTACCATCCCAAACCAGGAATATAACCCCGTACATTACTGTATCCTCTACCATCCCAAACCAGGAATATAAGCCCTACATTACTGTACCCTCGACCATCCCAAACCAGGAATATAACCCCTACATTACTGTACCCTCTACCATCCCAAACCAGGAATATAACCCCCTACATTACTGTACCCTCTACCATCCCAAACCAGAAATATAACCCCCTACATTACTGTACCCTCTACCATCCCAAACCAGGAATATAACCCCTACATTACTGTACCCTCTACCATCCCAAACCAGGAATATAACCTCTACATTACTATACCCTCTACCAGCCCAAACCAGGAATATAACCCCCTACATTACTGTACCCTCTACCATCCCAAACCAGGAATATAACCCCTACATTACTGTACCCTCTACCATCCCAAACCAGGAATATAACCCCTACATTACTGTACCCTCTACCATCCCAAACCAGGAATATAACCCCCTACATTACTGTACCCTCTACTATCCCAAACCAGGAATATAACCCCCTACATTACTGTACACTCTACCATCCCAAACCGTGAATATAACCCATACATTACTGTACATTCTACCATCCCAAACCCGGAATATAACCCCCTACATTACTGTACCCTCTACCATCCCAAACCAGGAATATAACCCCTACATTACTGTACCCTCTATCATCCCAAACCAGGAATATAACCCCCTGCATTACTGTACCCTCTACCAGCCCAAACCAGGAATATAACCCCCTACATTACTGTACCCTCTACCAGCCCAAACCAGGAATATAACCCCCTACATTACTGTACCCTCTACCATCCCAAACCAGGAATATAACCCCCTACATTACTGTACACTCTACCATCCCAAACCAGGAATATAACCCCTACATTACTGTACCCTCTATCATCCCAAACCGGGAATATAACCCCCTACATTACTGTACCCTGTACCATCCCAAACCCGGAATATAACCCCCTACATTACTGTACCCTCTACCATCCCAAACCAGGATTATAACCCCCTACATTACTGTACCCTCGACCATCCCAAACCAGGAATATAACCCCCTACATTACTGTACCCTCTACCATCCCAAACCAGGAATATAACCCCTACATTACTGTACCCTCCACCATCCCAAACCAGGAATATATCCCCCTACATTACTGTACCCTCTACCATCCCAAACCAGGAATATAACCCCCTACATTACTGTATCCTCTACCATCCTAAACCAGGAATATAACCCCTACATTACTGTACCCTCTACCATCCCAAACCAGGAATATAACCCCTACATTACTGTACACTCTACCATCCCAAACCAGGAATATAACCCCTACATTACTGTACCCTCTACCGTCCCAAACCAGGAATATAACCCCTACATTACTGTACCCTCTACCATCCCAAACCAGGAATATAACCCCCTACATTACTGTACCCTCTACCATCCCGAACCAGGAATATAACACCTACATTACTGTACCCTCTACCATCCCAAACCAGGAATATAGCCCCCACATTACTGTACCCTCGAACATCCCAAACCAGGAATATAACCCCCTACATTACTGTATCCTCTACCATCCCAAACCAGGAATATAACCCCTCCATCACTGTACCCTCTACCATCCCAAACCAGGAATATAACCCCTACATTACTGTACCCTCTACCATCCCAAACCAGGAATATAACCCCCTACATTACTGTATCCTCTACCATCCCATACCAGGAATATAACCCCCTACATTACTGTACCCTCTACCATCCCAAACCGGGAATATAACCCCTACATTACTGTACCCTCTACCATCCCAAACCAGGAATATAACCCCCTACATTTCTGTACCCTCTACCATCCCAAACCAGGAATATAACCCCCTACATTACTGTACCCTCTATCATCCCAAACCAGGAATATAACCCCCTACATTACTGTACCCTCTACCATCCCAAACCAGGAATATAACCGCCTACATTACTGTACTCTTTACCATCCCAAACCAGGAATATAACCCCTACATTACTGTACCCTCTACTATCCCAAACCAGGAATATAACCCACTACATTACTGTCCCCTCGACCATCCCAAACCAGGAATATAACCCCTACATTACTGTACCCTCTACCATCCCAAACCAGGAATATAACCCCTACATTACTGTACCCTCTACCATCCCAAACCGGGAATATAACCCCTACATTACTGTACCCTCTACCAGCCCAAACCAGGAATATAACCCCCTACAATACTGTACCCTCTACCATCCCAAACCAGGAATATAACCCCTACATTACTGTACCCTCTACCATCCCAAACCAGGAATATAACCCCCTACATTACTGTACCCTCTATCATCCCAAACCAGGAATATAACCCCTACATTACTGTATCCTCTACCATCCCAAACCAGGAATATAACCCCTACATTACTGTACCCTCGACCATCCCAAACCAGGAATATAAAACCTACATTACTGTACCCTCTATCATCCCAATCCAGGAATATAACACCTACATCACTGTACACTCTACCATCCCAAACCCGGAATATAACCCCCTACATTACTGTACCCTCTACCATCCCAAACCAGGAATATAACCCCTACATTACTGTACCCTCTATCATCCCAAACCAGGAATATAACACCTACATTACTGTACCCTCTACCATCCCAAACCAGGAATATAACCCCTACATTACTGTACCCTCGACCATCCCAAACCAGGAATATAACCCCTACATTACTGTACACTCTACCATCCGAAACCAGGAATATAACCCCCTACATTACTGTACCATCTACCATCCCAAACCAGGAATATAACCCCTACATTACTGTACCCTCTACCATCCCAAACCAGGAATATAACCCCCTACATTACTGTACCCTCTACCAGCCCAAACCAGGAATATAACCCCCTACATTACTGTACCCTCTACCATCCCAAACCAGGAATATAACACCCTACATTACTGTACCCTCTACCAACCCAAACCAGGAATATAACCCCTACATTACTGTACCCTCTACCATCCCAAACCAGGAATATAACCCCTACATTACTGTACCCTCGACCATCCCAAACCAGGAATATAACCCCCTACATTACTGTACCCTGTACCATCCCAAACCAGGAATATAACCCCCTACATTACTGTACCCTCTACAATCCCAAACCAGGAATATAACCCCTACATTTCTGTACCCTCTACCATCACAAACCAGGAATATAACCCCTACATTACTGTACCCTCTATCATCCCAAACCAGGAATATAACCCCCTACATTACTGTACCCTCTACCATCCCAAACCAGGAATATAACCCCTACATTACTGTACCCTCTACCATCCCAAACCAGGAATATAACCCCTACATTACTGTACCCTCTACCATCCCAAACCAGGAATATAACCCCTACATTACTGTACCCTCTACCATCCCAAACCAGGAATATAACCCCTACATTACTGTACCCTCTACCATCCCAAACCAGGAATATAAACCCTACATTACTGTACCCTCTATCATGCCAAACCACGAATATAACCCCTACATTACTGTACCCTCTACCATCCCAAACCAGGAATATACCCCCCTACATTACTGTACCCTCTACCATCCCAAACCAGGAATATAACCCCTACATTACTGTACCCTCTATCATCCCAAACCAGGAATATAACCCCCTACATTACTGTACCCTCTACCATCCCAAACCAGGAATATAACCCCTACATTACTGTACCCTGTACCATCCCAAACCAGGAATATAACCCCCTACATTACTGTACCCTCTGTCATCCCAAACCAGGAATATAACCCCCTTCATTACTGTACCCTCTACCATCCCAAACCAGGAACATAACCTCTACATTACTGTACACTCTACCATCCCAAACCAGGAATATAACCCCCTACACTACTGTTTCCTCTACCATCCCAAACCAGGAATATAACCCCCTCCATAACTGTACTCTCTACCATCCCAAACCAGGAATATAACACCCTTCATTACTGTATCCTCTACCATCCCAAACCAGGAATATAACCCCCTACATTACTGTACCCTCTACCAGCCCAAACCAGGAATATAACCCCCTACATTACTGTACCATCTACCATCCCAAACCAGGAATATAACCCCTACATTACTGTACCCTCTACCATCCCAAACCAGGAATATAACCCCCTACATTACTGTACCCTCTACCAGCCCAAACCAGGAATATAACCCCCTACATTACTGTACCCTCTACCATCCCAAACCAGGAATATAACACCCTACATTACTGTACCCTCTACCAACCCAAACCAGGAATATAACCCCTACATTACTGTACCCTCTACCATCCCAAACCAGGAATATAACCCCTACATTACTGTACCCTCGACCATCCCAAACCAGGAATATAACCCCCTACATTACTGTACCCTGTACCATCCCAAACCAGGAATATAACCCCCTACATTACTGTACCCTCTACAATCCCAAACCAGGAATATAACCCCTACATTTCTGTACCCTCTACCATCACAAACCAGGAATATAACCCCTACATTACTGTACCCTCTATCATCCCAAACCAGGAATATAACCCCCTACATTACTGTACCCTCTACCATCCCAAACCAGGAATATAACCCCTACATTACTGTACCCTCTACCATCCCAAACCAGGAATATAACCCCTACATTACTGTACCCTCTACCATCCCAAACCAGGAATATAACCCCTACATTACTGTACCCTCTACCATCCCAAACCAGGAATATAACCCCTACATTACTGTACCCTCTACCATCCCAAACCAGGAATATAAACCCTACATTACTGTACCCTCTATCATGCCAAACCACGAATATAACCCCTACATTACTGTACCCTCTACCATCCCAAACCAGGAATATACCCCCCTACATTACTGTACCCTCTACCATCCCAAACCAGGAATATAACCCCTACATTACTGTACCCTCTATCATCCCAAACCAGGAATATAACCCCCTACATTACTGTACCCTCTACCATCCCAAACCAGGAATATAACCCCTACATTACTGTACCCTGTACCATCCCAAACCAGGAATATAACCCCCTACATTACTGTACCCTCTGTCATCCCAAACCAGGAATATAACCCCCTTCATTACTGTACCCTCTACCATCCCAAACCAGGAACATAACCTCTACATTACTGTACACTCTACCATCCCAAACCAGGAATATAACCCCCTACACTACTGTTTCCTCTACCATCCCAAACCAGGAATATAACCCCCTCCATAACTGTACTCTCTACCATCCCAAACCAGGAATATAACACCCTTCATTACTGTATCCTCTACCATCCCAAACCAGGAATATAAGCCCTACATTACTGTACCCTCGACCATCCCAAACCAGGAATATAACCCCTACATTACTGTACCCTCTACCATCCCAAACCAGGAATATAACCCCCTACATTACTGTACCCTCTACCATCCCAAACCAGAAATATAACCCCCTACATTACTGTACCCTCTACCATCCCAAACCAGGAATATAACCCCTACATTACTGTACCCTCTACCATCCCAAACCAGGAATATAACCTCTACATTACTATACCCTCTACCAGCCCAAACCAGGAATATAACCCCCTACATTACTGTACCCTCTACCATCCCAAACCAGGAATTTAACACCCTACATTACTGTACCCTCTACTATCCCAAACCAGGAATATAACCCCCTACATTACTGTACACTCTACCATCCCAAACCGTGAATATAACCCATACATTACTGTACATTCTACCATCCCAAACCCGGAATATAACCCCCTACATTACTGTACCCTCTACCATCCCAAACCAGGAATATAACCCCTACATTACTGTACCCTCTATCATCCCAAACCAGGAATATAACCCCCTGCATTACTGTACCCTCTACCAGCCCAAACCAGGAATATAACCCCCTACATTACTGTACCCTCTACCAGCCCAAACCAGGAATATAACCCCCTACATTACTGTACCCTCTACCATCCCAAACCAGGAATATAACCCCCTACATTACTGTACACTCTACCATCCCAAACCAGGAATATAACCCCTACATTACTGTACCCTCTATCATCCCAAACCGGGAATATAACCCCCTACATTACTGTACCCTGTACCATCCCAAACCCGGAATATAACCCCCTACATTACTGTACCCTCTACCATCCCAAACCAGGATTATAACCCCCTACATTACTGTACCCTCGACCATCCCAAACCAGGAATATAACCCCCTACATTACTGTACCCTCTACCATCCCAAACCAGGAATATAACCCCTACATTACTGTACCCTCCACCATCCCAAACCAGGAATATATCCCCCTACATTACTGTACCCTCTACCATCCCAAACCCGGAATATAAACCCCTACATTACTGTACCCTCTACCATCCCAAACCGGGAATATAACCCCTACATTACTGTACACTCTACCATCCCAAACCAGGGATATAAACCCTACATTACTGTACCCTCTTTCATCCCAAACCAGGAATATAACCCCTACATTACTGTACCCTCTACCATCCCAAACCAGGATTATAACCCCCTACATTACTGTACCCTCTACCATCCCAAACCAGGAATATAACCCCTACGTTACTGTACCCTCTACCATCCCAAACCAGGATTATAACCCCCTACATTACTGTACCCTCTACCATCCCAAACCAGGAATATAACCCCCTACATTACTGTACCCTCTACCATCCCAAACCAGGAATATAACCCCCTACATTACTGTACCCTCTACCATCCCAAACCAGGAATATAACCCCTACATTACTGTACCCTCTACCATCCCAAACCAGGAATATAACCCCTACATTACTGTACCCTCTACCATCCCAAACCAGGAATATAACCCCCTACATTACTGTACCCTCTACCATCCCAAACCAGGAATATAACCCCTACATTACTGTACCCTCTACCATCCCAAACCAGGAATATAATCCCCTACATTACTGTACCCTCTACCATCCCAAACCAGGAATATAACCCCTACATTACTGTACCCTCTACCATCCCAAACCAGGAATGTAACCCCCTCCATTACTGTACCCTCGACCATCCCAAAACAGGAATATAACCCCTACATTACTGTACCCTCTACCATCCCAAACCAGGAATATAACCCCCTACATTACTGTATCCTCTACCATCCTAAATCAGGAATATAACCCCTACATTACTGTACCCTCTACCATCCCAAACCAGGAATATAACCCCTACATTACTGTACACTCTACCATCCCAAACCAGGAATATAACCCCTACATTACTGTACCCTCTACCATCCCAAACCAGGAATATAACCCCTACATTACTGTACCCTCTACCATCCCAAACCAGGAATATAACCCCTACATTACTGTACCCTCTACCATCCCAAACCAGGAATATAACCCCTACATCACTGTACCCTCTACCATCCCAAACCAGGAATATAACCCCTACATTACTGTACCATCTACCATCCCAAACCAGGAATATAACCCCTCCATCACTGTACCCTCTACCATCCCAAACCAGGAATATAACCCCTACATTTCTGTACCCTCTACCATCCCAAACCAGGAATATAACCCCCTACATTACTGTACACTCTACCATCCCAAACCAGGAATATAACCCCTACATTACTGTACCCTCTACCATCCCAAACCAGGAATATAACCCCTACATTACTGTACCCTCTACCATCCCAAACCAGGAATATAACCCCCTACATTACTGTACCCTCGAACATCCCAAACCAGGAATATAACCCCCTACATTACTGTATCCTCTACCATCCCAAACCGGGAATATAACCCCTCCATCACTGTACCCTCTACCATCCCAAACCGGGAATATAACCCCCTACATTACTGTACCCTCGAACATCCCAAACCAGGAATATAACCCCCTACATTACTGTATCCTCTACCATCCCAAACCAGGAATATAACCCCTCCATCACTGTACCCTCTACCATCCCAAACCAGGAATATAACCCCTACATTACTGTACCCTCTACCATCCCAAACCAGGAATATAACCCCCTACATTACGGTATCCTCTACCATCCCAAACCAGGAATATAACCCCCTACATTACTGTACCCTCTACCATCCCAAACCGGGAATATAACCCCTACATTACTGTACCCTCTACCATCCCAAACCAGGAATATAACCCCCGACATTTCTGTACCCTCTACCATCCCAAACCAGGAATATAACCCCCTACATTACTGTACCCTCTATCATCCCAAACCAGGAATATAACCACCTACATTACTGTACCCTCTACCATCCCAAACCAGGAATATAACCGCCTACATTACTGTACCCTTTACCATCCCAAACCAGGAATATAACCCCTACATTACTGTACCCTCTACTATCCCAAACCAGGAATATAACCCACTACATTACTGTCCCCTCGACCATCCCAAACCAGGAATATAACCCCCTACATTACTGTACCCTCTACCATCCCAAACCGGGAATATAACCCCTACATTACTGTACCCTCTACCAGCCCAAACCAGGAATATAACCCCTACATTACTGTACCCTCTACCATCCCAAACCAGGAATATAACCCCCTATATTACTGTACCCTCTATCATCCCAAACCAGGAATATAACCCCTACATTACTGTATCCTCTACCATCCCAAACCAGGAATATAACCCCTACATTACTGTACCCTCGACCATCCCAAACCAGGAATATAACCCCTACATTACTGTACCCTCTATCATCCCAATCCAGGAATATAACCCTACATTACTGTACACTCTACCATCCCAAACCTGGAATATAACCCCCTACATTACTGTACCCTCTACCATCCCAAACCAGGAATATAACCCCTACATTACTGTACCCTCTATCATCCCAAACCAGGAATATAACACCTACATTACTGTACCCTCTACCATCCCAAACCAGGAATATAACCCCTACATTACTGTACCCTCGACCATCCCAAACCAGGAATATAACCCCCTACATTACTGTACCATCTACCATCCCAAACCAGGAATATAACCCCTACATTACTGTACCCTCTACCATCGCAAACCAGGAATATAACCCCCTACATTACTGTACCCTCTACCATCCCAAACCAGGAATATAACACCCTACATTACTGCACCCTCTACCAACCCAAACCAGGAATATAACCCCTACATTACTGTACCCTCTACCATCCCAAACCAGGAATATAACCCCTACTTTTCTGTACCCTCTACCATCACAAACCAGGAATATAACCCCTACATTACTGTACCCTCTACAATCCCAAACCAGGAATATAACCCCTACATTTCTGTACCCTCTACCATCCCAAACCAGGAATATAACCCCTACATTACTGTACCCTCTACCATCCCAAACCAGGAATATAACCCCCGACATTACTGTACCCCCTACCATCACAAACCAGGAATATAACCCCTACATTACTGTACCCTCGACCATCCCAAACCAGGAATATAACCCCTACATTACTGTACCCTCTACCATCCCAAACCAGGAATATAAACCCTACATTACTGTACCCTCTATCATCCCAAACCACGAATATAACCCCTACATTACTGTACCCTCTACCATCACAAACCAGGAATATACCCCCCTACATTACTGTACCCTCTACCATCCCAAACCAGGAATATAACCCCTACATTACTGTACCCTCTATCATCCCAAACCAGGAATATAACCCCCTACATTACTGTACCCTCTACCATCCCAAACCAGGAATATAACCCCTACATTACTGTACCCTCTATCATCCCAAATCAGGAATATAACCCCCTACATTACTGTACCCTCTACCATCCCAAACCAGGAACATAACCTCTACATTACTGTACCCTCTACCATCCCAAACCAGGAATATAACCCCCTAAACTACTGTTTCCTCTACCATCCCAAACCAGGAATATAACCCCCTCCATAACTGTACTCTCTACCATCCCAAACCAGGAATATAACACCCTTCATTACTGTATCCTCTACCATCCCAAACCAGGAATATAACCCCTACATTACTGTACCCTCTGCCATCCCAAACCAGGAATATAACCCCCTACATTACTGTACCCTCTACCATCCCAAACCAGGAATATAACCCCCTACATTACTGTACCCTCTACCATCCCAAACCAGGAATATAACCCCCTACATTACTGTACGCTCTACTATCCCAAACCAGGAACATAACCCCTACATTACTGTACCCTCTACCATCCCAAACCAGGAATATAACCCCTACATTACTGTACCTTCTACCATCCCAAACCAGGAATATAACCCCGTACATTACTGTATCCTCTACCATCCCAAACCAGGAATATAAGCCCTACATTACTGTACCCTCGACCATCCCAAACCAGGAATATAACCCCTACATTACTGTACCCTCTACCATCCCAAACCAGGAATATAACCCCCTACATTACTGTACCCTCTACCATCCCAAACCAGAAATATAACCCCCTACATTACTGTACCCTCTACCATCCCAAACCAGGAATATAACCCCTACATTACTGTACCCTCTACCATCCCAAACCAGGAATATAACCTCTACATTACTATACCCTCTACCAGCCCAAACCAGGAATATAACCCCCTACATTACTGTACCCTCTACCATCCCAAACCAGGAATTTAACACCCTACATTACTGTACCCTCTACTATCCCAAACCAGGAATATAACCCCCTACATTACTGTACACTCTACCATCCCAAACCGTGAATATAACCCATACATTACTGTACATTCTACCATCCCAAACCCGGAATATAACCCCCTACATTACTGTACCCTCTACCATCCCAAACCAGGAATATAACCCCTACATTACTGTACCCTCTATCATCCCAAACCAGGAATATAACCCCCTGCATTACTGTACCCTCTACCAGCCCAAACCAGGAATATAACCCCCTACATTACTGTACCCTCTACCAGCCCAAACCAGGAATATAACCCCCTACATTACTGTACCCTCTACCATCCCAAACCAGGAATATAACCCCCTACATTACTGTACACTCTACCATCCCAAACCAGGAATATAACCCCTACATTACTGTACCCTCTATCATCCCAAACCGGGAATATAACCCCCTACATTACTGTACCCTGTACCATCCCAAACCCGGAATATAACCCCCTACATTACTGTACCCTCTACCATCCCAAACCAGGATTATAACCCCCTACATTACTGTACCCTCGACCATCCCAAACCAGGAATATAACCCCCTACATTACTGTACCCTCTACCATCCCAAACCAGGAATATAACCCCTACATTACTGTACCCTCCACCATCCCAAACCAGGAATATATCCCCCTACATTACTGTACCCTCTACCATCCCAAACCCGGAATATAAACCCCTACATTACTGTACCCTCTACCATCCCAAACCGGGAATATAACCCCTACATTACTGTACACTCTACCATCCCAAACCAGGGATATAAACCCTACATTACTGTACCCTCTTTCATCCCAAACCAGGAATATAACCCCTACATTACTGTACCCTCTACCATCCCAAACCAGGATTATAACCCCCTACATTACTGTACCCTCTACCATCCCAAACCAGGAATATAACCCCTACGTTACTGTACCCTCTACCATCCCAAACCAGGATTATAACCCCCTACATTACTGTACCCTCTACCATCCCAAACCAGGAATATAACCCCCTACATTACTGTACCCTCTACCATCCCAAACCAGGAATATAACCCCCTACATTACTGTACCCTCTACCATCCCAAACCAGGAATATAACCCCTACATTACTGTACCCTCTACCATCCCAAACCAGGAATATAACCCCTACATTACTGTACCCTCTACCATCCCAAACCAGGAATATAACCCCCTACATTACTGTACCCTCTACCATCCCAAACCAGGAATATAACCCCTACATTACTGTACCCTCTACCATCCCAAACCAGGAATATAATCCCCTACATTACTGTACCCTCTACCATCCCAAACCAGGAATATAACCCCTACATTACTGTACCCTCTACCATCCCAAACCAGGAATGTAACCCCCTCCATTACTGTACCCTCGACCATCCCAAAACAGGAATATAACCCCTACATTACTGTACCCTCTACCATCCCAAACCAGGAATATAACCCCCTACATTACTGTATCCTCTACCATCCTAAATCAGGAATATAACCCCTACATTACTGTACCCTCTACCATCCCAAACCAGGAATATAACCCCTACATTACTGTACACTCTACCATCCCAAACCAGGAATATAACCCCTACATTACTGTACCCTCTACCATCCCAAACCAGGAATATAACCCCTACATTACTGTACCCTCTACCATCCCAAACCAGGAATATAACCCCTACATTACTGTACCCTCTACCATCCCAAACCAGGAATATAACCCCTACATCACTGTACCCTCTACCATCCCAAACCAGGAATATAACCCCTACATTACTGTACCATCTACCATCCCAAACCAGGAATATAACCCCTCCATCACTGTACCCTCTACCATCCCAAACCAGGAATATAACCCCTACATTTCTGTACCCTCTACCATCCCAAACCAGGAATATAACCCCCTACATTACTGTACACTCTACCATCCCAAACCAGGAATATAACCCCTACATTACTGTACCCTCTACCATCCCAAACCAGGAATATAACCCCTACATTACTGTACCCTCTACCATCCCAAACCAGGAATATAACCCCCTACATTACTGTACCCTCTACCATCCCAAACCGGGAATATAACCCCCTACATTACTGTACCCTCGAACATCCCAAACCAGGAATATAACCCCCTACATTACTGTATCCTCTACCATCCCAAACCAGGAATATAACCCCTCCATCACTGTACCCTCTACCATCCCAAACCAGGAATATAACCCCTACATTACTGTACCCTCTACCATCCCAAACCAGGAATATAACCCCCTACATTACGGTATCCTCTACCATCCCAAACCAGGAATATAACCCCCTACATTACTGTACCCTCTACCATCCCAAACCGGGAATATAACCCCTACATTACTGTACCCTCTACCATCCCAAACCAGGAATATAACCCCCGACATTTCTGTACCCTCTACCATCCCAAACCAGGAATATAACCCCCTACATTACTGTACCCTCTATCATCCCAAACCAGGAATATAACCACCTACATTACTGTACCCTCTACCATCCCAAACCAGGAATATAACCGCCTACATTACTGTACCCTTTACCATCCCAAACCAGGAATATAACCCCTACATTACTGTACCCTCTACTATCCCAAACCAGGAATATAACCCACTACATTACTGTCCCCTCGACCATCCCAAACCAGGAATATAACCCCCTACATTACTGTACCCTCTACCATCCCAAACCGGGAATATAACCCCTACATTACTGTACCCTCTACCAGCCCAAACCAGGAATATAACCCCTACATTACTGTACCCTCTACCATCCCAAACCAGGAATATAACCCCCTACATTACTGTACCCTCTATCATCCCAAACCAGGAATATAACCCCTACATTACTGTATCCTCTACCATCCCAAACCAGGAATATAACCCCTACATTACTGTACCCTCGACCATCCCAAACCAGGAATATAACCCCTACATTACTGTACCCTCTATCATCCCAATCCAGGAATATAACCCTACATTACTGTACACTCTACCATCCCAAACCTGGAATATAACCCCCTACATTACTGTACCCTCTACCATCCCAAACCAGGAATATAACCCCTACATTACTGTACCCTCTATCATCCCAAACCAGGAATATAACACCTACATTACTGTACCCTCTACCATCCCAAACCAGGAATATAACCCCTACATTACTGTACCCTCGACCATCCCAAACCAGGAATATAACCCCCTACATTACTGTACCATCTACCATCCCAAACCAGGAATATAACCCCTACATTACTGTACCCTCTACCATCCCAAACCAGGAATATAACCCCCTACATTACTGTACCCTCTACCATCCCAAACCAGGAATATAACACCCTACATTACTGCACCCTCTACCAACCCAAACCAGGAATATAACCCCTACATTACTGTACCCTCTACCATCCCAAACCAGGAATATAACCCCTACTTTTCTGTACCCTCTACCATCACAAACCAGGAATATAACCCCTACATTACTGTACCCTCTACAATCCCAAACCAGGAATATAACCCCTACATTTCTGTACCCTCTACCATCCCAAACCAGGAATATAACCCCTACATTACTGTACCCTCTACCATCCCAAACCAGGAATATAACCCCCGACATTACTGTACCCCCTACCATCACAAACCAGGAATATAACCCCTACATTACTGTACCCTCGACCATCCCAAACCAGGAATATAACCCCTACATTACTGTACCCTCTACCATCCCAAACCAGGAATATAAACCCTACATTACTGTACCCTCTATCATCCCAAACCACGAATATAACCCCTACATTACTGTACCCTCTACCATCACAAACCAGGAATATACCCCCCTACATTACTGTACCCTCTACCATCCCAAACCAGGAATATAACCCCTACATTACTGTACCCTCTATCATCCCAAACCAGGAATATAACCCCCTACATTACTGTACCCTCTACCATCCCAAACCAGGAATATAACCCCTACATTACTGTACCCTCTATCATCCCAAATCAGGAATATAACCCCCTACATTACTGTACCCTCTACCATCCCAAACCAGGAACATAACCTCTACATTACTGTACCCTCTACCATCCCAAACCAGGAATATAACCCCCTAAACTACTGTTTCCTCTACCATCCCAAACCAGGAATATAACCCCCTCCATAACTGTACCCTCTACCATCCCAAACCAGGAATATAACCCCTACATTACTGTACCTTCTACCATCCCAAACCAGGAATATAACCCCGTACATTACTGTATCCTCTACCATCCCAAACCAGGAATATAAGCCCTACATTACTGTACCCTCGACCATCCCAAACCAGGAATATAACCCCTACATTACTGTACCCTCTACCATCCCAAACCAGGAATATAACCCCCTACATTACTGTACCCTCTACCATCCCAAACCAGAAATATAACCCCCTACATTACTGTACCCTCTACCATCCCAAACCAGGAATATAACCCCTACATTACTGTACCCTCTACCATCCCAAACCAGGAATATAACCTCTACATTACTGTACCCTCTACCAGCCCAAACCAGGAATATAACCCCCTACATTACTGTACCCTCTACCATCCCAAACCAGGAATTTAACACCCTACATTACTGTACCCTCTACCATCCCAAACCAGGAATATAACCCCCTACATTACTGTACACTCTACCATCCCAAACCGTGAATATAACCCATACATTACTGTACCCTCTACCATCCCAAACCAGGAATATAACCCCCTACATTACTGTACCCTCTACCATCCCAAACCAGGAATATAACCCCTACATTACTGTACCCTCTATCATCACAAACCAGGAATATAACCCATACATTACTGTACATTCTACCATCCCAAACCCGGAATATAACCCCCTACATTACTGTACCCTCTACCATCCCAAACCAGGAATATAACCCCTACATTACTGTACCCTCTATCATCCCAAACCAGGAATATAACCCCCTACATTACTGTACCCTCTACCAGCCCAAACCAGGAATATAACCCCCTACATTACTGTACCCTCTACCAGCCCAAACCAGGAATATAACCCCCTACATTACTGTACACTCTACCATCCCAAACCAGGAATATAACCCCTACATTACTGTACCCTCTATCATCCCAAACCAGGAATATAACCCCCTACATTACTGTACCCTCTACCATCCCAAACCAGGATTATAACCCCCTACATTACTGTACCCTCGACCATCCCAAACCAGGAATATAACCCCCTACATTACTGTACCCTCTACCATCCCAAACCAGGAATATAACCCCTACATTACTGTACCCTCCACCATCCCAAACCAGGAATATATCCCCCTACATTACTGTACCCTCTACCATCCCAAACCCGGAATATAAACCCCTACATTACTGTACCCTCTACCATCCCAAACCAGGAATATAACCCCTACATTACTGTACACTCTACCATCCCAAACCAGGGATATAAACCCTACGTTACTGTACCCTCTACCATCCCAAACCAGGATTATAACCCCCTACATTACTGTGCCCTCGACCATCCCAAACCAGGAACATAACCCCTACTTTACTGTACCCTCTACCATCCCAAACCAGGAATATAACACCCTACATTACTGTACCCTCTACCATCCCAAACCAGGAATATAACCCCCTACATTACTGTACCCTCTACCATCCCAAACCAGGAATATAACCCCTACATTACTGTACCCTCCACCATCCCAAACCAGGAATATATCCCCCTACATTACTGTACCCTCTACCATCCCAAACCCGGAATATAAACCCCTACATTACTGTACCCTCTACCATCCCAAACCGGGAATATAACCCCTACATTACTGTACACTCTACCATCCCAAACCAGGGATATAAACCCTACATTACTGTACCCTCTTTCATCCCAAACCAGGAATATAACCCCTACATTACTGTACACTCTACCATCCCAAACCAGGGATATAAACCCTACATTACTGTACCCTCTATCATCCCAAACCAGGAATATAACCCCTACGTTACTGTACCCTCTACCATCCCAAACCAGGATTATAACCCCCTACATTACTGTACCCTCGACCATCCCAAACCAGGAACATAACCCCTACTTTACTGTACCCTCTACCATCCCAAACCAGGAATATAACCCCTACATTACTGTACCCTCTACCATCCCAAACCAGGATTATAACCCCCTACATTACTGTACCCTCTGCCATCCCAAACCAGGAATATAACCCCCCTACATTACTGTACCCTCTACCATCCCCAAACCAGGATTATAACCCCCTACATTACTGTACCCTCTACCATCCCAAACCAGGAATATAACCCCCTACATTACTGTACCCTCTACCATCCCAAACCAGGAATATAACCCCCTACATTACTGTACCCTCTACCATCCCAAACCAGGATTATAACCCCCTACATTACTGTACCCTCTACCATCCCAAACCAGGAATATAACCCCCTACATTACTGTATCCTCTACCATCCCAAACCAGGAATATAACCCCTACATTACTGTACCCTCTACCATCCCAAACCAGGATTATAACCCCTACATTACTGTACCCTCTACCATCCCAAACCAGGATTATAACCCCTACATTACTGTACCCTCGACCATCCCAAACCAGGAATATAACCCCCTACATTACTGTACCCTCTACCATCCCAAACCAGGATTATAACCCCTACATTACTGTACCCTCGACCATCCCAAACCAGGAATATAACCCCCTACATTACTGGACCCTCTACCATCCCAAACCAGGAATATAACCCCCTACATTACTGGACCCTCTACCATCCCAAACCAGGAATATAACCCCCTAGATGTCTGTCCCCTCCTGATTTATCACCCTTGTCATGTCCCCACTGTCCGATATAAAGTTTGAATTGTGAACTGATTTATTGTTGTTGGTTTCTCTTGGAATGGTCGCGATGTGGTTGAAGGTGAACACGGGCACAACTCTCCCAATCCTACCGGCGCAGAGTTTGGTGTGTGGGAGAGATTGCTCAAGGGAGAGAGAGCCATCCCTATCACAGACTGTTGGATGATGGGGGGTGTGAGAGGGTGGGGATTCAATCCGGGGTCCCAGGCTGGGTGAGACAGCAGCACTAACCTCTGTCCCCCGTGAAGGGGGCAGTCTGGGTTCCCTGCTCAGTGATCTCCCCAAGAACAGCCGATACCCTCTGGGATCTGAGTGCTGTCCGATACCCACGGTGCGGTGATATGCTGCAGATCCTGATCCACCAGGAGGGAAGCTCGCTCTTGGATTCTCCTTGGGACTGGAGCAGTGAGATTAGCTGCACAAACTGCATTGTGGTCGCTGAGGGAACTGGGACACTTCCTACTTTCAGTTTGAGGTTGGGGACTGCTCTGACTGACCCAGGGAGGAAGTGGTTGGAAGGGGGATAAGACTGGCATTTCCCTTCCCCTTTCCGAAATCGAAAGGACAACTTGGGAGAGTGACTGGAAACAGCAAATACCAGCAGGACGCCATTGACGCTGAGATACAAAACGGTCCTCTGGGACACTGACCGACCCCTCAGATTGGGTTCCCCCCTCCCCCCCCCACCACCAACCCTGGGTCTCTCTGAGAAACCAAACAAATACACAGGCACAGGGAGTGGGCACGGTCAGAGGGTCAGCGCTGAGGGAGTGGGCACGGTCAGGGGGTCAGCGCTGAGGGAGTGGGCACGGTCAGGGGGTCAGCGCTGAGGGAGTGGGCACGGTCAGGGGGGTCAGCGCTGAGGGAGTGGGCACGGTCAGGGGGTCAGCGCTGAGGGAGTGGGCACTGTCGGAGGGTCAGTGCTGAGGGAGTGGGCACGGTCAGGGGGTCAGCGCTGAGGGAGTGGGCACGGTCAGAGGGTCAGTGCTGAGGGAGTGGGCACGGTCAGGGGGTCAGCGCTGAGGGAGTGGGCACTGTCGGAGGGTCAGTGTTGAGGGAGTGGGCACTGTCGGAGGGTCAGCGCTGAGGGAGTGGGCACGGTCAGGGGGTCAGCGCTGAGGGAGTGGGCACGGTCAGGGGGTCAGCGCTGAGGGAGTGGGCACTGTCGGAGGGTCAGCGCTGAGGGAGTGGGCACGGTCAGGGGGTCAGCACTGAGGGAGTGGGCACGGTCAGGGGGTCAGTGCTGAGGGAGTGGGCACTGTCGGAGGGTCAGTGCTGAGGGAGTGGACACTGTTGGAGGGTCAGTGCTGAGGGAGTGGACACTGTCGGAGGGTCAGTGCTGAGGGAGTGGGCACTGTCGGAGGGTCAGTGCTGAGGGATTGGGCACTGTCGGAGGGTAGTGCTGAGGGAGTGGGCACGGTCGGAAGGTCAGTGCTGAGGGAGTGGGCACTGTCGGAGGGTCAGTGCTGAGGGAGTGGGCCCTGTCGGAGGGTCAGTGCTGAGGGAGTGGGCACTGTCAGAGGGTCAGTGCTGAGGGAGTGGGCACGGTCAGGGGGTCAGCGCTGAGGGAGTGGGCACTGTTGGAGGGTCAGTGCTGAGGGAGTGGACAATGTTGGAGGGTCAGTGCTGAGGAGTGGGCACTGTCGGAGGGTCAGTGCTGAGGGAGTGGGCACTGTCGGAGGGTCAGTGCTGAGGGAGTGGGCACGGTCAGGGGGTCAGCGCTGAGGGAGTGGCCACTGTCGGAGGGTCAGCGCTGAGGGAGTGGGCACGGTCAGGGGGTCAGCGCTGAGGGAGTGGGCACTGTCGGAGGGTCAGCGCTGAGGGAGTGGGCACGGTCAGGGGGTCAGCGCTGAGGGAGTGGGCCCTGTCGGAGGGTCAGTGCTGAGGGAGTGGACACTGTTGGAGGGTCAGTGCTGAGGGAGTGGGCACTGTCGGAGGGTCAGTGCTGAGGGAGTGGACACTGTTGGAGGGTCAGTGCTGAGGGAGTGCCGCACTGTCGGAAGGTCAGTGCTGAGGGATTGGGCACTGTCGGATGGTAGTGCTGAGGGAGTGGGCACGGTCAGGGGGTCAGTGCTGAGGGAGTGGGCACTGTCGGAAGGTCAGTGCTGAGGGAGTGGGGCACTGTCGGAGGGTCAGTGCTGAGGGAGTGGGCCCTGTCGGAGGGTCAGTGCTGAGGGAGTGGGCACTGTCAGAGGGTCAGTGCTGAGGGAGTGGGCACGGTCAGGGGGTCAGCGCTGAGGGAGTGGGCACTGTCGGAGGGTCAGTGCTGAGGGAGTGGGCACTGTCGGAGGGTCAGTGCTGAGGGAGTGGGCACTGTCGGAGGGTCAGTGCTGAGGGGAGTGGGCACTGTCGGAGGGTCAGTGCTGAGGGAGTGGGCACTGTCGGAGGGTCAGTGCTGAGGGAGTGGGCACTGTCGGAGGGTCAGTGCTGAGGGAGTGGGCACTGTCGGAAGGTCAGTGCTGAGGGATGTGGGCACTGTCGGAGGGTCAGTGCTGAGGGAGTGGGCACTGTCGGAGGGTCAGTGCTGAGGGAGTGGGCCCTGTCGGAGGGTCAGTGCTGAGGGAGTGGGCACTGTCGGAGGGTCAGTGCTGAGGGAGGGGCACTGTTGGAGGGTCACTGCAGAGGGAAGTGGGCACTGTTGGAGGGTCAGTGCTGAGGGAGAGGGCACTGTCGAAGGGTCATTGCTGAGGGAGTGGGCACTGTTGGAGGGTCACTATTGAGGGAGTGGGCACTGTCGGAGGGTCAGTGCTGAGGGAGTGGGCACTGTCAGAGGGTCACTATTGAGGGAGTGGGCACTGTCGGAGGGTCAGTGCTGAGGGGGTGCCGCACTGTCGGAGGGTCAGTGCTGAGGGAGTGGACACTGTCGCAGGGTCAGTGCTGAGGGAGTGGGCACTGTCGCAGGGTCAGTGCTGAGGGAGTGGGCACTGTCGGAGGGTCAGTGCTGAGGGAGTGGGCACTGTCGGAGGGTCAGTGCTGAGGGAGTGGGCACTGTGGGAGGGTCAGTGCTGAGGGAGTGGGCACTGTCGGAGGGTCAGTGCTGAGGGAGAGTGGACACTGTCGGAGGGTCAGTGCTGAGGGAGTGGGCACTGTCAGAGGGTCAGTGCTGAGGGAGTGGGCACTGTCAGAGGGTCAGTGCTGAGGGAGTGGGCACTGTCGGATGGTCAGTGCTGAGGGAGTGGGCCCTGTCGGAGGGTCAGTGCTGAGGGAGTGGGCACGGTCAGGGGGTCAGCGCTGAGGGAGTGGGCACTGTTGGAGGGTCAGTGCTGAGGGAGTGGACAATGTTGGAGGGTCAGTGCTGAGGGAGTGGGCACTGTCGGAAGGTCAGTGCTGAGGGAGTGGACAATGTTGGAGGGTCAGTGCTGAGGGAGTGGGCACTGTCGGAAGGTCAGTGCTGAGGGAGTGGGCACTGTCGGAGGGTCAGTGCTGAGGGAGTGGGCACTGTCAGAGGGTCAGTGCTGAGGGGGTGGGCACTGTCGGAGGGGTCAGTGCTGAGGGAGTGGGCACTGTCGGAGGGTCAGTGCTGAGGGAGTGGGCACTGTCGGAGGGTCAGTGCTGAGGGACGTGGACACTGTCAGAGGGTCAGTGCTGAGGGAGGGGCACTGTTGGAGGGTCAGTGCTGAGGGAGTGGGCACTGTCGGAGGGTCAGTGCTGAGGGAGTGGGCCTTGTCGGAGGGTCAGTGCTGAGGGAGTGGGCACTGTCGGAGGGTCAGTGCTGAGGGAGTGGGCACTGTCAGAGGGTCAGTGCTGAGGGAGTGGGCACTGTCGGGGGGTCAGTGCTGAGGGAGTGGGCCTTGTCGGAGGGTCAGTGCTGAGGGAGAGGGCACTGTCGGAGGGTCAGTGCTGAGGGAGTGGGCACTGTCGGAGCGTCAGTGCTGAGGGAGTGGGCCCTGTCGGAGGGTCAGTGCTGAGGGAGTGGGCACTGTCGGAGGGTCAGTGCTGAGGGAGTGCCGCACTGTCGGGGGCTCAGTGCTGAGGGAGAGGGCACTGTCGGATGGTCAGTGCTGAGGGAGTGGGCACTGTCGGAGGGTAGTGCTGAGGGAGTGGGCACGGTCAGGGGGTCAGTGCTGAGGGAGTGGGCACTGTCGGAGGGTCAGCGCTGAGGGAGTGGGCACGGTCAGGGGGTCAGTGCTGAGGGAGTGGGCACTGTCGGAGGGTCAGTGCTGAGGGAGTGGGCCCTGTCCGGAGGGTCAGTGCTGAGGGAGTGGGCACTGTCAGAGGGTCAGTGCTGAGGGAGAGGGCACTGTCAGAGGGTCAGTGCTGAGGGAGAGGGCACGGTCAGGGGGTCAGCGCTGAGGGAGTGGGCACTGTTGGAGGGTCAGTGCTGAGGGAGTGGACAATGTTGGAGGGTCAGTGCTGAGGGAGTGGGCACTGTCGGAAGGTCAGTGCTGAGGGAGTGGGCACTGTCGGAGGGTCAGTGCTGAGGGAGTGGGCACTGTCGGAGGGTCAGTGCTGAGGGAGTGGGCACGGTCAGGGGGTCAGCGCTGAGGGAGTGGGCACTGTCGGAGGGTCAGCGCTGAGGGAGTGGGCACGGTCAGGGGGTCAGCGCTGAGGGAGTGGGCACGGTCAGGGGGTCAGTGCTGAGGGAGTGGGCACTGTCGGAGGGTCAGTGCTGAGGGAGTGGACACTGTTGGAGGGTCAGTGCTGAGGGAGTGGACACTGTTGGAGGGTCAGTGCTGAGGGAGTGGGCACTGTTGGAGGGTCAGTGCTGAGGGAGTGGGCACTGTCGGAGGGTCAGTGCTGAGGGAGTGGACACTGTCGGAGGGTCAGTGCTGAGGGAGTGGGCACTGTCAGAGGGTCACTATTGAGGGAGTGGGCCCTGTTGGAGGGTCAGTGCTGAGGGAGTGGGCACTGTTGGAGGGTCAGTGCTGAGGGAGTGCCGCACTGTTGGAGGGTCAGTGCTGAGGGAGTGGGCACTGTCGGAGGGTCAGTGCTGAGGGAGTGGGCCCTGTCGGAGGGTCAGTGCTGAGGGAGTGGGCACTGTCGGAGGGTCAGTGTCGAGGGAGTGGGCACTGTCGGAGGGTCAGTGCTGAGGGAGTGGGCACTGTCAGAGGGTCACTATTGAGGGAGTGGGCACTGTCGGAGGGTCAGTGCTGAGGGAGTGGGCACTGTCAGAGGGTCAGTGCTGAGGGAGTGGGCACTGTCGGAGGGTCAGTGCTGAGGGAGTGGGCACTGTCGGAGGGTCAGTGCTGAGGGAGTGGGCACTGTCGGGGGGTCAGTGCTGAGGGAGTGGGCACTGTCGGAGGGTCAGTGCTGAGGGAGTGGGCACTGTCAGAGGGTCAGTGCTGAGGGAGTGGGCACTGTCGGAGGGTCAGTGTCGAGGGAGTGGGCACTGTCGAAGGGTCAGTGCTGAGGAGTGGGCACTGTCGGAGGGTCAGTGCTGAGGGAGTGGGGACTGTCGGAGGGTCAGTGCTGAGGGAGTGGGCACTGTCGAAGGGTCAGTGCTGAGGGAGTGGACACTGTCGGAGAGTCAGTGCTGAGGGAGTGGGCACTGTCGGAGGGTCAGTGCTGAGGGAGTGGGCACTGTCGGGGGGTCAGTGCTGAGGGAGTGGGGCCTTGTCGGAGGGTCAGTGCTGAGGGAGTGGGCACTGTCGGAGGGTCAGTGCTGAGGGAGTGCCGCACTGTCGGAGGGTCAGTGCTGAGGGAGTGGGCACTGTCGGAGGGTAGTGCTGAGGGAGTGGGCACGGTCAGGGGGTCAGTGCTGAGGGAGTGGGCACTGTCGGAAGGTCAGTGCTGAGGGAGTGGGCACTGTCGGAGGGTCAGTGCTGAGGGAGTGGGCCCTGTCGGAGGGTCAGTGCTGAGGGAGTGGGCACTGTCAGAGGGTCAGTGCTGAGGGAGTGGGCACGGTCAGGGGGTCAGCGCTGAGGGAGTGGGCACTGTTGGAGGGTCAGTGCTGAGGGAGTGGACAATGTTGGCGGGTCAGTGCTGAGGGAGTGGGCACTGTCGGAAGGTCAGTGCTGAGGGAGTGGGCACTGTCGGAGGGTCAGTGCTGAGGGAGTGGGCACTGTTGGAGGGTCAGTGCTGAGGGAGTGGGCCCTGTCGGAGGGTCAGTGCTGAGGGAGTGGGCCCTGTCGGAGGGTCAGTGCTGAGGGAGTGGGCACTGTCAGAGGGTCAGTGCTGAGGGAGGGGCACTGTTGGAGGGTCACTGCAGAGGGAGTGGGCACTGTCGGAGGGTCAGTGCTGAGGGAGTGGGCCCTGTTGGAGGGTCAGTGCTGAGGGAGTGGGCACTGTCAGAGGGTCAGTGCTGAGGGAGTGCCGCACTGTTGGAGGGTCAGTGCTGAGGGAGTGGGCCCTGTCGGAGGGTCAGTGCTGAGGGAGTGGGCCCTGTTGGAGGGTCAGTGCTGAGGGAGTGGGCCCTGTCGGAGGGTCAGTGCTGAGGGAGTGGGCCCTGTCGGAGGGTCAGTGCGGAGGGAGTGAGCACTGTCGGAGGGTCAGTGCTGAGGGAGTGGGCCCTGTCGGAGGGTCAGTGCTGAGGGAGTGGGCACTGTCGGAGGGTCAGTGCTGAGGGAGTGGGCACTGTCGGTGGGTCACTATTGAGGGAGTGGGCACTGTCGGAGGGTCAGTGCTGAGGGAGTGGGCCCTGTCGGAGGGTCAGTGCTGAGGGAGTGGGCCCTGTCGGAGGGTCAGTGCTGAGGGAGTGGGCACTGTCGGGGGGTCAGTGCTGAGGGAGTGGGCACTGTCGGGGGGTCTGTGCTGAGGGAGTGGGCACTGTCGGAGGGTCAGTGCTGAGGGAGTGGGCACTGTCGGAGGGTCAGTGCTGAGGGAGGGGGGCACTGTCGGAGGGTCAGTGCTGAGGGAGTGGGCACTGTCGGAGGGTCAGTGATGAGGGAGTGGGCACTGTCGGAGGGTCAGTGATGAGGGAGTGGGCACTGTTGGAGGGTCAGTGCTGAGGGAGTGGGCACTGTCGGAGGGTCACTGCCGAGGGAGTGGGCACTGTTGGAGGGTCAGTGTCGAGGGAGTGGGCACTGTCGGAGGGTCAGTGTCGAGGGAGTGGGCACTGTCGGAGGGTCACTATTGAGGGAGTGGACACTGTCGGAGGGTCAGTGCTGAGGGAGTGGGCACTGTCGGAGGGTCAGTGCTGAGGGAGGTGGGCACGGTCGGAGGGTCATTGCTGAGGGAGTGGGCACTGTCGGAGGGGTCAGTGCTGAGGGAGGTGGGCACTGTCGGAGGGTCAGTGCTGAGGGAGTGGGCACGGTCGGAGGGTCAGTGCTGAGGGAGAGGGCACTGTCGGAGTGTCAGTGATGAGGGAATGGGCACTGTCGGAGGGTCAGTGTTGAGGGAGTGGGCACTGTCGGAGGGTCAGTTCTGAGGGAGTGGGCACTGTCGGTGGGTCAGTGTCGAGGAGTGGGCACTGTCGGAGGGTCAGTGCTGAGGGAGTGGGCCCTGTCGGAGGGTCAGTGCTGAGGGAGTGGGGCACTGTCGGAGGGTCAGTGCTGAGCGAGTGGGCCCTGTCGGAGGGTCAGTGCTGAGGGAGTGGGCACTGTCGGAGGGTCAGTGTCGAGGGAGTGGGCACTGTCGGAGGGTCACTATTGAGGGAGTGGGCACTGTCGGAGGGTCAGTGCTGAGGGAGTGGACACTGTCGGAGGGTCAGTGCTGAGGGAGTGGGCACTGTCGGAGGGTCAGTGCTGAGGGAGTGGGCACGGTCAGGGGGTCAGCGCTGAGGGAGTGGGCACTGTGGGAGGGTCAGTGCTGAGGGAGTGGGGACTGTCAGAGGGTCAGTGCTGAGGGAGTGGGCACTTTCGGAGGGTCAGTGCTGAGGGAGTGGGCCCTGTCGGAGGGTCAGTGCTCAGGGAGTGGGCACTGTCGGAGGGTCAGTGCTGAGGGAGTGGGCACTGTCGGAGGGTCAGTGCTGAGGAGTGGGCCCTGTCAGAGGGTCAGTGCTGAGGGAGTGGGCACTGTCAGAGGGTCAGTGCTGAGGGAGTGGGCACTGTCAGAGGGTCAGTGCTGAGGGAGTGGGCACTGGTCGGACGGTCAGTGCTGAGGGAGTGGCCTTGTCGGACGGTCAGTGCTGAGGGAGTGGGCACTGTCAGAGGGTCAGTGCTGAGGGAGTGGGCACTGTCGGAGGGTCAGTGCTGAGGGAGTGGGCCGTGTCGGAGGGTCAGTGCTGAGGGAGTAGGCACTGTCGGAGGGTCAGTGCTGAGGGAGTGGCACTGTCGGAGGGTCAGTGCTGAGGGGGTGGGCACTGTCGGAGGGTCAGTGCTGAGGGAGTGGCCCTGTCGGAGGGTCAGTGCTGAGGGAGTGGGCACTGTCGGACGGTCAGTGCTCAGGGAGTGGGCACTGTCGGAGGGTCAGTGCTGAGGGGAAGTGGGCACTGTCGGAGGGTCAGTGCTGAGGGAGTGGGCACTGTCAGTGGGTCAGTGCTGAGGGAGTGGGCACTGTCGGAGGGTCAGTGCTGAGGGAGTGGGCACTGTTGGAGGGTCAGTGCTGAGGGAGTGCCGCACTGTTGGAGGGTCAGTGCTGAGGGAGTGGGCCCTGTCGGAGGGTCAGTGCTGAGGGAGTGGGCACTGTCGGAGGGTCAGTGTCGAGGGAGTGGGCACTGTCGGAGGGGTCACTATTGAGGGAGTGGACACTGTCGGAGGGTCAGTGCTGAGGGAGTGGCCACTGTCGGAGGGTCAGTGCTGAGGGAGTGGGCACTGTCGGAGGGTCAGTGCTGAGGGAGTGGGCACTGTCGGAGGGTCAGTGCTGAGGGAGTGCCGCACTGTCGGAGGGTCAGTGCTGAGGGAGTGGGCACGGTCGGAGGGTCATTGCTGAGGGAGTGGGCACTGTCGGAGGGTCAGTGCTGAGGGAGTGGGCACTGTCGGAGGGTCAGTGCTGAGGGAGTGGGCACGGTCGGAGGGTCAGTGCTGAGGGAGAGGGCACTGTCGGAGTGTCAGTGCTGAGGGAATGGGCACTGTCGGAGGGTCAGTGCTGAGGGAGTGGGCACTGTCGGAGGGTCAGTGCTGAGGGAGTGGGCACTGTCGTAGGGTCAGTGCTGAGGGAGTGGACACTGTTGGAGGGTCAGTGCTGAGGGGAGTGGGACACTGTCGGAGGGTCAGTGCTGTGGGAGTGGGCCTTGTCGGAGGGTCAGTGCTGAGGGAGTGGGCACTGTCGGAGGGTCAGTGCTGAGGGAGTGGGCACTGTCGGAGGGTCAGTGCTGAGGGAGTGGGCACTGTCGGAGGGTCAGTGCTGAGGGAGTGGGCCGTGTCGGAGGGGTCAGTGCTGAGGAGAGGGCACTGTCGGAGGTCAGTGCTGAGGGGTTGGGCACTGTCGGAGGGTCAGTGCTGAGGGGAGTGGGCCCTGTCGGAGGGTCAGTGGCTGAGGGAGTGGGCACTGTCGGGGGGGGGTCAGTGCTGAGGGAGTGGGCACTGTCGGGGGGTCAGTGCTGAGGGAGTGGGCACTGTCGGGAGGGTCAGTGCTGAGGGAGTGGGCCCTGTCGGAGGGTCAGTGCTGAGGGAGTGGGCACGGTCAGGGGGTCAGCGCTGAGGGAGTGGGCCCTGTCGAGGGTCAGTGCTGAGGGAGTGGGCACTGTCGGGGGGTCAGTGCTGAGGGAGTGGGCACTGTCGGGGGGTCAGTGCTGAGGGATGTGGGCACTGTCGGAGGGTCAGTGCTGAGGGAGTGGGCACTGTCGGAGGGGTCAGTGCTGAGGGAGGTGGGCACGGTCAGGGGGTCAGCGCTGAGGGAGTGGGCACTGTCGGAGGGTTCAGCGCTGAGGGAGTGGGCACGGTCAGGGGGTCAGCGCTGAGGGAGTGGGCACTGTCGGAGGGGTCAGCGCTGAGGGAAGTGGGCACGGTCAGGGGGTCAGCGCTGAGGGAGTGGGCCCTGTCGGAGGGTCAGTGCTGAGGGAGTGGGCACTGTCAGAGGGTCAGTGCTGAGGGAGTGGGCACTGTCGGAGGGTCAGTGCTGAGGGAGTGGACACTGTTGGAGGGTCAGTGCTGAGGGAGTGCCGCACTGTCGGAAGGTCAGTGCTGAGGGATTGGGCACTGTCGGATGGTAGTGCTGAGGGAGTGGGCACGGTCAGGGGGTCAGTGCTGAGGGAGTGGGCACTGTCGGAAGGTCAGTGCTGAGGGAGTGGGCACTGTCAGAGGGTCAGTGCTGAGGGAGTGGGCACGGTCAGGGGGTCAGCGCTGAGGGAGTGGGCACTGTTGGAGGGTCAGTGCTGAGGGAGTGGACAATGTTGGAGGGTCAGTGCTGAGGGAGTGGGCACTGTCGGAAGGTCAGTGCTGAGGGAGTGGGCACTGTCGGAGGGTCAGTGCTGAGGGAGTGGGCACTGTCGGAGGGTCAGTGCTGAGGGAGGGGGCACTGTCGGAGGGTCAGTGCTGAGGGAGTGGGCACGGTCAGGGGGTCAGCGCTGAGGGAGTGGGCACTGTCGGAGGGTCAGCGCTGAGGGAGTGGGCACGGTCAGGGGGTCAGCGCTGAGGGAGTGGGCACGGTCAGGGGGTCAGTGCTGAGGGAGTGGGCACTGTTGGAGGGTCAGTGCTGAGGGAGTGGACACTGTTGGAGGGTCAGTGCTGAGGGAGTGGGCACTGTCGGAGGGTCAGTGCTGAGGGAGTGGACACTGTTGGAGGGTCAGTGCTGAGGGAGTGCCGCACTGTCGGAGGGTCAGTGCTGAGGGAGTGGGCACTGTCGGAGGGTAGTGCTGAGGGAGTGGGCACGGTCAGGGGGTCAGTGCTGAGGGAGTGGGCACTGTCGGAAGGTCAGTGCTGAGGGAGTGGGCACTGTCGGAGGGTCAGTGCTGAGGGAGTGGGCCCTGTCGGAGGGTCAGTGCTGAGGGAGTGGGCACTGTCAGAGGGTCAGTGCTGAGGGAGTGGGCACGGTCAGGGGGTCAGCGCTGAGGGAGTGGGCACTGTTGGAGGGTCAGTGCTGAGGGAGTGGACAATGTTGGCGGGTCAGTGCTGAGGGAGTGGGCACTGTCGGAAGGTCAGTGCTGAGGGAGTGGGCACTGTCGGAGGGTCAGTGCTGAGGGAGTGGGCACTGTTGGAGGGTCAGTGCTGAGGGAGTGGGCACTGTCAGAGGGTCAGTGCTGAGGGAGGGGCACTGTTGGAGGGTCAGTGCTGAGGGAGTGCCGCACTGTTGGAGGGTCAGTGCTGAGGGAGTGGGCACTGTCGGAGGGTCAGTGCTGAGGGAGTGGGCCCTGTCGGAGGGTCAGTGCTGAGGGAGTGGGCACTGTCGGAGGGTCAGTGCTGAGGGAGTGGACACTGTCGGAGGGTCAGTGCTGAGGGAGTGGGCACTGTCGGAGGGTCAGTGCTGAGGGAGTGGGCCCTGTCGGAGGGTCAGTGCTGAGGGAGAGGGCACTGTCGGAGGGTCAGTGCTGAGGGAGTGGGGACTGTCAGAGGGTCATTGCTGAGGGAGTGGGCACTGTCGGAGGGTCAGTGCTGAGGGAGTGGGCACTGTCGGAGGGTCAGTGCTGAGGGAGTGGGCACTGTCGGTGGGTCAGTGCTGAGGGAGTGGGCACTGTCGGAGGGTCAGTGCTGAGGGAGTGGGCCCTGTCGGAGGGTCAGTGCTGAGGGAGTGGGCCCTGTCGGAGGGTCAGTGCTGAGGGAGTGGGCACTGTCGGGGGGTCAGTGCTGAGGGAGTGGGCACTGTCGGGGGGTCAGTGCTGAGGGAGTGGGCACTGTCGGAGGGTCAGTGCTGAGGGAGTGGGCACTGTCGGAGGGTCAGTGCTGAGGGAGGGGGGCACTGTCGGAGGGTCAGTGCTGAGGGAGTGGGCACTGTCGGAGGGTCAGTGATGAGGGAGTGGGCACTGTCGGAGGGTCAGTGCTGAGGGAGGGGGCACTGTTGGAGGGTCAGTGCTGAGGGAGTGGGCACTGTCGGAGGGTCACTGCCGAGGGAGTGGGCACTGTTGGAGGGTCAGTGTCGAGGGAGTGGGCACTGTCGGAGGGTCAGTGTCGAGGGAGTGGGCACTGTCGGAAGGTCACTATTGAGGGAGTGGACACTGTCGGAGGGTCAGTGCTGAGGGAGTGGGCACTGTCGGAGGGTCAGTGCTGAGGGAGTGGGCACTGTCGGAGGGTCAGTGCTGAGGGAGTGGGCACGGTCGGAGGGTCATTGCTGAGGGAGTGGGCACTGTCGGAGGGTCAGTGCTGAGGGAGTGGGCACTGTCGGAGGGTCAGTGCTGAGGGAGTGGGCACGGTCGGAGGGTCAGTGCTGAGGGAGAGGGCACTGTCGGAGTGTCAGTGCTGAGGGAATGGGCACTGTCGGAGGGTCAGTGTTGAGGGAGTGGGCACTGTCGGAGGGTCAGTTCTGAGGGAGTGGGCACTGTCGGTGGGTCAGTGTCGAGGGAGTGGGCACTGTCGGAGGGTCAGTGCTGAGGGAGTGGGCCCTGTCGGAGGGTCAGTGCTGAGGGAGTGGGCACTGTCGGAGGGTCAGTGCTGAGGGAGTGGGCCCTGTCGGAGGGTCAGTGCTGAGGGAGTGGGCACTGTCGGAGGGTCAGTGTCGAGGGAGTGGGCACTGTCGGAGGGTCACTATTGAGGGAGTGGGCACTGTCGGAGGGTCAGTGCTGAGGGAGTGGACACTGTCGGAGGGTCAGTGCTGAGGGAGTGGGGACTGTCAGAGGGTCAGTGCTGAGGGAGTGGGCACTTTCGGAGGGTCAGTGCTGAGGGAGTGGGCCCTGTCGGAGGGTCAGTGCTCAGGGAGTGGGCACTGTCGGAGGGTCAGTGCTGAGGGAGTGGGCACTGTCGGAGGGTCAGTGCTGAGGGAGTGGGCCGTGTCGGAGGGTCAGTGCTGAGGGAGAGGGCACTGTCGGAGGGTCAGTGCTCAGGGAGTGGGCACTGTCGGAGGGTCAGTGCTGAGGGAGTGGGCACTGTCGGAGGGTCAGTGCTGAGGGAGTGGGCACTGTCGGAGGGTCAGTGCTGAGGGAGTGGGCCCTGTCGGAGGGTCAGTGCTGAGGGAGTGGGCACTGTCGGAGGGTCAGTGCTGAGGGAGTGGGCCCTGTCAGAGGGTCAGTGCTGAGGGAGTGGGCACTGTCAGAGGGTCAGTGCTGAGGGAGTGGGCACTGTCGGACGGTCAGTGCTGAGGGAGTGGGCCTTGTCGGACGGTCAGTGCTGAGGGAGTGGGCACTGTCAGAGGGTCAGTGCTGAGGGAGTGGGCACTGTCGGAGGGTCAGTGCTGAGGGAGTGGGCCGTGTCGGAGGGTCAGTGCTGAGGGAGTAGGCACTGTCGGAGGGTCAGTGCTGAGGGAGTGGGCACTGTCGGAGGGTCAGTGCTGAGGGGGTGGGCACTGTCGGAGGGTCAGTGCTGAGGGAGTGGGCCCTGTCGGAGGGTCAGTGCTGAGGGAGTGGGCACTGTCGGACGGTCAGTGCTCAGGGAGTGGGCACTGTCGGAGGGTCAGTGCTGAGGGAGTGGGCACTGTCGGAGGGTCAGTGCTGAGGGAGTGGGCACTGTCAGTGGGTCAGTGCTGAGGGAGTGGGCACTGTCGGAGGGTCAGTGCTGAGGGAGTGGGCACTGTTGGAGGGTCAGTGCTGAGGGAGTGCCGCACTGTTGGAGGGTCAGTGCTGAGGGAGTGGGCCCTGTCGGAGGGTCAGTGCTGAGGGAGTGGGCACTGTCGGAGGGTCAGTGTCGAGGGAGTGGGCACTGTCGGAGGGTCACTATTGAGGGAGTGGACACTGTCGGAGGGTCAGTGCTGAGGGAGTGGCCACTGTCGGAGGGTCAGTGCTGAGGGAGTGGGCACTGTCGGAGGGTCAGTGCTGAGGGAGTGGGCACGGTCGGAGGGTCATTGCTGAGGGAGTGGGCACTGTCGGAGGGTCAGTGCTGAGGGAGTGGGCACTGTCGGAGGGTCAGTGCTGAGGGAGTGGGCACGGTCGGAGGGTCAGTGCTGAGGGAGAGGGCACTGTCGGAGTGTCAGTGCTGAGGGAATGGGCACTGTCGGAGGGTCAGTGCTGAGGGAGTGGGCACTGTCGGAGGGTCAGTGCTGAGGGAGTGGGCACTGTCGGAGGGTCAGTGCTGAGGGAGTGGACACTGTTGGAGGGTCAGTGCTGAGGGAGTGGACACTGTCGGAGGGTCAGTGCTGAGGGAGTGGGCCTTGTCGGAGGGTCAGTGCTGAGGGAGTGGGCACTGTCGGAGGGTCAGTGCTGAGGGAGTGGGCACTGTCGGAGGGTCAGTGCTGAGGGAGTGGGCACTGTCGGAGGGTCAGTGCTGAGGGAGTGGGCCGTGTCGGAGGGTCAGTGCTGAGGGAGAGGGCACTGTCGGAGGGTCAGTGCTGAGGGGTTGGGCACTGTCGGAGGGTCAGTGCTGAGGGAGTGGGCCCTGTCGGAGGGTCAGTGCTGAGGGAGTGGGCACTGTCGGGGGGTCAGTGCTGAGGGAGTGGGCACTGTCGGGGGGTCAGTGCTGAGGGAGTGGGCACTGTCGGAGGGTCAGTGCTGAGGGAGTGGGCCCTGTCGGAGGGTCAGTGCTGAGGGAGTGGGCACGGTCAGGGGGTCAGCGCTGAGGGAGTGGGCCCTGTCGGAGGGTCAGTGCTGAGGGAGTGGGCACTGTCGGGGGGTCAGTGCTGAGGGAGTGGGCACTGTCGGGGGGTCAGTGCTGAGGGAGTGGGCACTGTCGGAGGGTCAGTGCTGAGGGAGTGGGCACTGTCGGAGGGTCAGTGCTGAGGGAGTGGGCACGGTCAGGGGGTCAGCGCTGAGGGAGTGGGCACTGTCGGAGGGTCAGCGCTGAGGGAGTGGGCACGGTCAGGGGGTCAGCGCTGAGGGAGTGGGCACTGTCGGAGGGTCAGCGCTGAGGGAGTGGGCACGGTCAGGGGGTCAGCGCTGAGGGAGTGGGCCCTGTCGGAGGGTCAGTGCTGAGGGAGTGGACACTGTTGGAGGGTCAGTGCTGAGGGAGTGGGCACTGTCGGAGGGTCAGTGCTGAGGGAGTGGACACTGTTGGAGGGTCAGTGCTGAGGGAGTGCCGCACTGTCGGAAGGTCAGTGCTGAGGGATTGGGCACTGTCGGATGGTAGTGCTGAGGGAGTGGGCACTGTCGGAAGGTCAGTGCTGAGGGAGTGGGCACTGTCGGAGGGTCAGTGCTGAGGGAGTGGGCCCTGTCGGAGGGTCAGTGCTGAGGGAGTGGGCACTGTCAGAGGGTCAGTGCTGAGGGAGTGGGCACGGTCAGGGGGTCAGCGCTGAGGGAGTGGGCACTGTCGGAGGGTCAGTGCTGAGGGAGTGGGCACTGTCGGAGGGTCAGTGCTGAGGGAGTGGGCACTGTCGGAGGGTCAGTGCTGAGGGAGTGGGCACTGTCGGAGGGTCAGTGCTGAGGGAGTGGGCACTGTCAGAGGGTCAGTGCTGAAGGAGTGGGCACTGTCGGAGGGTCAGTGCTGAGGGAGTGGGCACTGTCGGAGGGTCAGTGCTGAGGGAGTGGGCACTGTCGGAGGGTCAGTGCTGAGGGAGCGGGCACTGTCGGAGGGTCAGTGCTGAGGGAGTGGGCCCTGTCGGTGGGTCAGTGCTGAGGGAGTGGGCACTGTCGGAGGGTCAGTGCTGAGGGAGTGGGCCCTGTCAGAGGGTCAGTGCTGAGGGAGTGGGCACTGTCGAAGGGTCATTGCTGAGGGAGTGGGCACTGTTGGAGGGTCAGTGCTGAGGGAGAGGGCACTGTCGGAGGGTCAGTGCTGAGGGAGTGCCGCACTGTTGGAGGGTCAGTGCTGAGGGAGTGGGCACTGTCGGAGGGTCAGTGCTGAGGGAGTGGGCACTGTCGAAGGGTCATTGCTGAGGGAGTGGGCACTGTTGGAGGGTCAGTGCTGAGGGAGAGGGCACTGTCGGAGGGTCAGTGCTGAGGGAGTGCCGCACTGTTGGAGGGTCAGTGCTGAGGGAGTGGGCACTGTCGGAGGGTCAGTGCTGAGGGAGTGGGCCCTGTCGGAGGGTCAGTGCTGAGGGAGTGGGCACTGTCGGAGGGTCAGTGTCGAGGGAGTGGGCACTGTCGGAGGGTCAGTGCTGAGGGAGTGGGCACTGTCAGAGGGTCACTATTGAGGGAGTGGGCACTGTCGGAGGGTCAGTGCTGAGGGAGTGGGCACTGTCAGAGGGTCACTATTGAGGGAGTGGGCACTGTCGGAGGGTCAGTGCTGAGGGGGTGCCGCACTGTCGGAGGGTCAGTGCTGAGGGAGTGGACACTGTCGCAGGGTCAGTGCTGAGGGAGTGGGCACTGTCGCAGGGTCAGTGCTGAGGGAGTGGGCACTGTCGGAGGGTCAGTGCTGAGGGAGTGGGCACTGTGGGAGGGTCAGTGCTGAGGGAGTGGGCACTGTCGGAGGGTCAGTGCTGAGGGAGTGGACACTGTCGGAGGGTCAGTGCTGAGGGAGTGGGCACTGTCAGAGGGTCAGTGCTGAGGGAGTGGGCACTGTCAGAGGGTCAGTGCTGAGGGAGTGGGCACTGTCGGATGGTCAGTGCTGAGGGAGTGGGCCCTGTCGGAGGGTCAGTGCTGAGGGAGTGGGCACGGTCAGGGGGTCAGCGCTGAGGGAGTGGGCACTGTTGGAGGGTCAGTGCTGAGGGAGTGGACAATGTTGGAGGGTCAGTGCTGAGGGAGTGGGCACTGTCGGAAGGTCAGTGCTGAGGGAGTGGACAATGTTGGAGGGTCAGTGCTGAGGGAGTGGGCACTGTCGGAAGGTCAGTGCTGAGGGAGTGGGCACTGTCGGAGGGTCAGTGCTGAGGGAGTGGGCACTGTCAGAGGGTCAGTGCTGAGGGGGTGGGCACTGTCGGAGGGTCAGTGCTGAGGGAGTGGGCACTGTCGGAGGGTCAGTGCTGAGGGAGTGGGCACTGTCGGAGGGTCAGTGCTGAGGGAGTGGACACTGTCAGAGGGTCAGTGCTGAGGGAGGGGCACTGTTGGAGGGTCAGTGCTGAGGGAAGTGGGCACTGTCGGAGGGTCAGTGCTGAGGGAGTGGGCCTTGTCGGAGGGTCAGTGCTGAGGGAGTGGGCACTGTCAGAGGGTCAGTGCTGAGGGAGTGGGCACTGTCAGAGGGTCAGTGCTGAGGGAGTGGGCACTGTCGGGGGGTCAGTGCTGAGGGAGTGGGCCTTGTCGGAGGGTCAGTGCTGAGGGAGAGGGCACTGTCGGAGGGTCAGTGCTGAGGGAGTGGGCACTGTCGGAGCGTCAGTGCTGAGGGAGTGGGCCCTGTCGGAGGGTCAGTGCTGAGGGAAGTGGGCACTGTCGGAGGGTCAGTGCTGAGGGAGTGGGCACTGTCGGAGGGTAGTGCTGAGGGAGTGGGCACGGTCAGGGGGTCAGTGCTGAGGGAGTGGGCACTGTCGGAGGGTCAGCGCTGAGGGAGTGGGCACGGTCAGGGGTCAGTGCTGAGGGAGTGGGCACTGTCGGAGGGTCAGTGCTGAGGGAGTGGGCCCTGTCGGAGGGTCAGTGCTGAGGGAGTGGGCACTGTCAGAGGGTCAGTGCTGAGGGAGAGGGCACTGTCAGAGGGTCAGTGCTGAGGGAGAGGGCACGGTCAGGGGGTCAGCGCTGAGGGAGTGGGCACTGTTGGAGGGTCAGTGCTGAGGGAGTGGACAATGTTGGAGGGTCAGTGCTGAGGGAGTGGGGCACTGTCGGAAGGTCAGTGCTGAGGGAGTGGCACTGTCGGAGGGTCAGTGCTGAGGGAGTGGGCACTGTCGGAGGGTCAGTGCTGAGGGAGTGGGCACGGTCAGGGGGTCAGCGCTGAGGGAGTGGGCACGGTCAGGGGGTCAGTGCTGAGGAGTGGGCCCTGTCGGAGGGTCAGCGCTGAGGGAGTGGGCACGGTCAGGGGGTCAGCGCTGAGGGAGTGGGCACGGTCAGGGGGTCAGTGCTGAGGGAGTGGGCACTGTCGGAGGGTCAGTGCTGAGGGAGTGGACACTGTTGGAGGGTCAGTGCTGAGGGAGTGGACACTGTTGGAGGGTCAGTGCTGAGGGAGTGGGGCACTGTTGGAGGGTCAGTGCTGAGGGAGTGGGCACTGTCGGAGGGTCAGTGCTGAGGGAGTGGACACTGTCGGAGGGTCAGTGCTGAGGGAGTGGGCACTGTCAGAGGGTCACTATTGAGGGAGTGGGCCCTGTTGGAGGGTCAGTGCTGAGGGAGTGGGCACTGTTGGAGGGTCAGTGCTGAGGGAGTGCCGCACTGTTGGAGGGTCAGTGCTGAGGGAGTGGGCACTGTCGGAGGGTCAGTGCTGAGGGAGTGGGCACTGTTGGAGGGTCAGTGCTGAGGGAGTGCCGCACTGTCGGAGGGTCAGTGCTGAGGGAGTGGGCCCTGTCGGAGGGTCAGTGCTGAGGGAGTGGGCACTGTCGGAGGGTCAGTGTCGAGGGAGTGGGCACTGTCGGAGGGTCAGTGCTGAGGGAGTGGGCACTGTCAGAGGGTCACTATTGAGGGAGTGGGCACTGTCGGAGGGTCAGTGCTGAGGGAGTGGGCACTGTCGGAGGGTCAGTGCTGAGGGAGTGGGGACTGTCAGAGGGTCAGTGCTGAGGGAGGGGGCACTGTCAGAGGGTCAGTGTCGAGGGAGTGGGCACTGTCGAAGGGTCAGTGCTGAGGGAGTGGGCACTGTCGGAGGGTCAGTGCTGAGGGAAGTGGGCACTGTTGGAGGGTCAGTGCTGAGGGAGTGGGCACTGTCAGAGGGTCAGTGCTGAGGGAGTGGGCACTGTCAGAGGGTCAGTGCTGAGGGAGTGGGCCCTGTCGGAGGGTCAGTGTCGAGGGAGTGGGCACTGTCGAAGGGTCAGTGCTGAGGGAGTGGGCACTGTCAGAGGGTCAGTGCTGAGGGAGTGGGCACTGTCGGAGGGTCAGTGCTGAGGGAGTGGGCACTGTCGGAGGGTCAGTGTCGAGGGAGTGGGCACTGTCGAAGGGTCAGTGCTGAGGGAGTGGGCACTGTCGGAGGGTCAGTGCTGAGGGAGTGGACACTGTCGAAGGGTCAGTGCTGAGGGAGTGGGCACTGTCGGAGGGTCAGTGCTGAGGGAGTGGGGACTGTCGGAGGGTCAGTGTCGAGGGAGTGGGCACTGTCGAAGGGTCAGTGCTGAGGGAAGTGGGCACTGTCAGAGGGTCAGTGCTGAGGGAGTGGACACTGTCGAAGGGTCAGTGCTGAGGGAGTGGGCACTGTCAGAGGGTCAGTGCTGAGGGAGTGGGCACTGTTGGAGGGTCAGTGCTGAGGGAGTGGGCACTGTCGGGGGGTCAGTGCTGAGGGAGTGGGCCTTGTCGGAGGGTCAGTGCTGAGGGAGTGGGCACTGTCGGAGGGTCAGTGCTGAGGGAGTGGGCCTGTCGGAGGGTCAGTGCTGAGGGGGTGGGCACGGTCGGAGGGTCAGTGCTGGGGGAGTGGACACTGTCGGAGGGTCAGTGCTGGGGGAGTGGGCACTGTCGGAGGGTCAGTGCTGGGGAGTGGACACTGTCCGGAGGGTCAGTACTGGGGGAGTGGACACTGTCGGGGGGGTCAGTGCTGAGGGAGTGGGCACTGTCAGGGGGTCAGTGCTGAGGGGAGTGGGCACTGTCGGAAGGTCAGTGCTGAGGGAGTGGGGCACTGTCGGAGGGTCAGTGCTGAGGGAGTGGGCACTGTCGGAGTGTCAGTGCTGAGGGAGTGGGCACTGTCAGAGGGTCAGTGCTGAGGGAGTGGGCACGGTCAGGGGGTCAGCGCTGAGGGAGTGGGCACTGTTGGAGGGTCAGTGCTGAGGGAGTGGACAATGTTGGAGGGTCAGTGCTGAGGGAGTGGGCACTGTCGGAGGGTCAGTGCTGAGGGAGTGGGCACTGTCGGAGGGTCAGTGCTGAGGGAGGGGGCACTGTCGGAGGGTCAGTGCTGAGGGAGTGGGCACGGTCAGGGGGTCAGCGCTGAGGGAGTGGGCACTGTCGGAGGGTCAGTGCTGAGGGAGTGGGCACTGTTGGAGGGTCAGTGCTGAGGGAGTGGACACTGTTGGAGGGTCAGTGCTGAGGGAGTGGGCACTGTCGGAGGGTCAGTGCTGAGGGAGTGGACCACTGTTGGAGGGTCAGTGCTGAGGGAGTGCCGCACTGTCGGAGGGTCAGTGCTGAGGGAGTGGGCACTGTCGGAGGGTAGTGCTGAGGGAGTGGGCACGGTCAGGGGGTCAGTGCTGAGGGAGTGGGCACTGTCGGAAGGTCAGTGCTGAGGGAGTGGGCACTGTCGGAGGGTCAGTGCTGAGGGAGTGGGCACTGTCGGTGGGTCAGTGCTGAGGGAGTGGGCACTGTCGGAAGGTCAGTGCTGAGGGAGTGGGCACTGTCGGAGGGTCAGTGCTGAGGGAGTGGGCACTGTCGGAAGGTCAGTGCTGAGGGAAGTGGGCACTGTCGGAGGGTCAGTGCTGAGGGAGTGGGCACTGTTGGAGGGTCAGTGCTGAGGGAGTGGGCCCTGTCGGAGGGTCAGTGCTGAGGGAGTGGGCACTGTCGGAGGGTCAGTGCTGAGGGAGTGGGCCCTGTCGGTGGGTCAGTGCTGAGGGAGTGGGGCACTGTCAGAGGGTCAGTGCTGAGGGAGTGGGCCCTGTCGGAGGGTCAGTGCTGAGGGAGTGGGCCCTGTCGGAGGGTCAGTGCTGAGGGAGAGGGCACTGTCGGAGGGTCAGTGCTGAGGGAGTGGGCACTGTCGGAGGGTCAGTGCTGAGGGAGTGGGCACTGTCGGAGGGTCAGTGCTGAGGGAGGGGGCACTGTCGGAGGGTCAGTGATGAGGGAGTGGGCACTGTTGGAGGGTCAGTGCTGAGGGAGTGGGCACTGTCGGAGGGTCACTGCCGAGGGAGTGGGCACTGTTGGAGGGTCAGTGTCGAGGGAGTGGGCACTGTCGGAGGGTCAGTGTCGAGGGAGTGGGCACTGTCGGAGGGTCACTATTGAGGGAGTGGACACTGTCGGAGGGTCAGTGCTGAGGGAGTGGGCACTGTCGGAGGGTCAGTGCTGAGGGAGTGGGCACTGTCGGAGGGTCAGTGCTGAGGGAGTGGGCACGGTCGGAGGGTCATTGCTGAGGGAGTGGGCACTGTCGGAGGGTCAGTGCTGAGGGAGTGGGCACTGTCGGAGGGTCAGTGCTGAGGGAGTGGGCACGGTCGGAGGGTCAGTGCTGAGGGAGAGGGCACTGTCGGAGTGTCAGTGCTGAGGGAATGGGCACTGTCGGAGGGTCAGTGCTGAGGGAGTGGGGACTGTCCGGAGGGTCAGTTCTGAGGGAGTGGGCACTGTCGGTGGGTCAGTGTCGAGGGAGTGGGCACTGTCGGAGGGTCAGTGCTGAGGGAGTGGGCACTGTCGGAGGGTCAGTGCTGAGGGAGTGGGCCCTGTCGGAGGGTCAGTGCTGAGGGAGTGGGCACTGTCGGAGGGTCAGTGTCGAGGGAGTGGGCACTGTCGGAGGGTCACTATTGAGGGAGTGGGCACTGTCGGAGGGTCAGTGCTGAGGGAGTGGACACTGTCGGAGGGTCAGTGCTGAGGGAGTGGGCACTGTCGGAGGGTCAGTGCTGAGGGAGTGGGCACGGTCAGGGGCTCAGCGCTGAGGGAGTGGGCACTGTGGGAGGGTCAGTGCTGAGGGAGTGGGGACTGTCAGAGGGTCAGTGCTGAGGGAGTGGGCACTTTCGGAGGGTCAGTGCTGAGGGAGTGGGCCCTGTCGGAGGGTCAGTGCTCAGGAGTGGGCACTGTCGGAGGGTCAGTGCTGAGGGAGTGGGCACTGTCGGAGGGTCAGTGCTGAGGGAGTGGGCCCTGTCAGAGGGTCAGTGCTGAGGGAGTGGGCACTGTCAGAGGGTCAGTGCTGAGGGAGTGGGCACTGTCAGAGGGTCAGTGCTGAGGGAGTGGGCACTGTCGGACGGTCAGTGCTGAGGGAGTGGGCCTGGTCGGACGGTCAGTGCTGAGGGAGTGGGCACTGTCAGAGGGTCAGTGCTGAGGGAGTGGGCACTGTCGGAGGGTCAGTGCTGAGGGAGTGGGCCGTGTCGGAGGGTCAGTGCTGAGGGAGTAGGCACTGTCGGAGGGTCAGTGCTGAGGGAGTGGGCACTGTCGGAGGGTCAGTGCTGAGGGGGTGGGCACTGTCGGAGGGTCAGTGCTGAGGGAGTGGGCCCTGTCGGAGGGTCAGTGCTGAGGGAGTGGGCACTGTCGGAGGGTCAGTGCTGAGGGAGTGGGCACTGTCAGTGGGTCAGTGCTGAGGGAGTGGGGCACTGTCGGAGGGTCAGTGCTGAGGGAGTGGGCACTGTTGGAGGGTCAGTGCTGAGGGAGTGCCGCACTGTTGGAGGGTCAGTGCTGAGGGAGTGGGCCCTGTCGGAGGGTCAGTGCTGAGGGAGTGGGCACTGTCGGAGGGTCAGTGTCGAGGGAGTGGGCACTGTCGGAGGGTCACTATTGAGGGAGTGGACACTGTCGGAGGGTCAGTGCTGAGGGAGTGGCCACTGTCGGAGGGTCAGTGCTGAGGGAGTGGGCACTGTCGGAGGGTCAGTGCTGAGGGAGTGGGCACGGTCGGAGGGTCATTGCTGAGGGAGTGGGCCTTGTCGGAGTGTCAGTGCTGAGGGAATGGGCACTGTCGGAGGGTCAGTGCTGAGGGAGGGAGCGGGCACTGTCGGAGGGTCAGTGCTGAGGGAGTGGGCACTGTCGTAGGGTCAGTGCTGAGGGAGTGGACACTGTTGGAGGGTCAGTGCTGAGGGAGTGGACACTGTCGGAGGGTCAGTGCTGAGGGAGTGGGCCTTGTCGGAGGGTCAGTGCTGAGGGAGTGGGCACTGTCGGAGGGTCAGTGCTGAGGGAGTGGGCACTGTCGGAGGGTCAGTGCTGAGGGAGTGGGCACTGTCGGAGGGTCAGTGCTGAGGGAGTGGGCCGTGTCGGAGGGTCAGTGCTGAGGAGAGGGCACTGTCGGAGGGTCAGTGCTGAGGGGTTGGGCACTGTCGGAGGGTCAGTGCTGAGGGAGTGGGCCCTGTCGGAGGGTCAGTGCTGAGGGAGTGGGCACTGTCGGGGGTCAGTGCTGAGGGAGTGGGCACTGTCGGGGGGTCAGTGCTGAGGGAGTGGGCACTGTCGGAGGGTCAGTGCTGAGGGAGTGGGCCCTGTCGGAGGGTCAGTGCTGAGGGAGTGGGCACTGTCGGAGGGTCAGTGCTGAGGGAGTGGGCACTGTCGGAGGGTCAGTGCTGAGGGAGTGGGCACTGTCGGAGGGTCAGTGCTGAGGGAGTGGGCACTGTCGGAGGGTCAGTGCTGAGGGAGTGCCGCACTGTCGGAGGGTCAGTGCTGAGGGAGTGGCCACTGTCGGAGGGTCAGTGCTGAGGGAGTGGGCACTGTCAGAGGGTCAGTGCTGGGGGAGTGGACACTGTCGGAGTGTCAGTGCTGAGGGAGTGCCGCACTGTCAGAGGGTCAGTGCTGAGGGAGTGGGCCCTGTCGGAGGGTCAGTGCTGAGGGAGTGGGCACTGTCGGAGGGTCAGTGCTGAGGGAGTGGGCACTGTCAGAGGGTCAGTGCTGAGGGAGTGGGCACTGTCGGAGGGTCAGTGCTGAGGGAGTGGGCACTGTCGGAGGGTCAGTGCTGAGGGAGCGGGCACTGTCGGAGGGTCAGTGCTGAGGGAGTGGGCACTGTCGGAGGGTCAGTGCTGAGGGAGTGTGCACTGTCGGAGGGTCAGTGCTGAGGGAGTGGGCACTGTCGGAGGGTCAGTGCTGAGGGAGGGGTCACTGTCGGAGGGGTCAGTGCTGAGGGAGTGGGCACTGTCGGAGGGTCAGTGCTGAGGGAGTGGGCACTGTCGGAGGGTCAGTGTCGAGGGAGTGGGCACTGTCGGAGGGTCAGTGCTGAGGGAGGGGTCACTGTCGGAGGGTCAGTGCTGAGGGAGTGGGCACTGTCGGAGGGTCAGTGCTGAGGGAGTGGACACTGTCGGAGGGTCAGTGCTGAGGGAGTGGGCACTGTCGGAGGGTCAGTGCTGAGGGAGTGGGCACTGTCGGAGGGTCAGTGCTGAGGGAGTGGGCACTGTCGGAGGGTCAGTGCTGAGGGAGTGGGCACTGTCGGAGGGTCAGTGCTGAGGGAGTGGGCACTGTCGGAGGGTCAGTGCTGAGGGAGTGGGCACTGTCGGAGGGTCAGTGCTGAGGGAGTGGGTACTGTCAGAGGTTCCCAGCGAGAGACAGACTGTGTGACACACACACAAACACCCACAGACAGAGACAGAGACAGGGAGCCAGTGTTCCCTGGGATGAGCCCTTCCCTGGGATGTGCCCGTCCCTGGGATCTCCCTGTCCCTGGGATGTGCCCTTCCCTGGGATCTCCCTGTCCCTGGGATGTACCCTTCCCTGGGATGTGCCCTTCCCTGGGATGTACCCTTCCCTGGGATGTACCCTTCCCTGGGATGAGCCCTTCCCTGGGATGTGCCCTTCCCTGGGATCTCCCTGTCCCTGGGATGTACCCTTCCCTGGGATGTGCCCTTCCCTGCGATGTGCCCTTCCCTGGGATGTGCCCTTCCCTGGGATCTCCCTGTCACTGTGTTGTGTCCTTCCCTGGGATGTGCCCTTCCCTGGGATGTGCCCTTCCCTGGGATCTCCCTGTCCCGGGGATGTACCCTTCCCTGGAATGTGCCCTTCCCTGGGATGTACCCTTCCCTGGGATCTCCCTGTCCTGGGATGTACCCTTCCCTGGGATGAGCCCTTCCCTGGGATGTGCCCTTCCCTGGGATCTCCCTATCCCTGGGATCTCCCTATCCCTGACCCTGTCCCTGGGATCTCCCTGTCCCTGGGATCGCCCTGTCCCTGGGATGCTCCCGAACACTTACCCTTTGTTAACGGTGGGACGTCCGGTGTTTGTTGAAGTCTGGGTGTAGAGACAGTGCCCAGTCTCTCCCTGATTCCTGAGGACAGACCAGAGCAATCCCACAGTCAGGAATGTGATCTGTTTTTCCCACCCCCCACTCCCTGGAGCCTGGCCAAGGTCATTCACACAGTGAGCAGACTGAGCACTCACTCACTCACTCACTCGCTCACACTCACAGAGAGAGAGAGAGACCTTCACCAGGGGACAGGGCACAATCCCTCAGACTCACGGCACATCAACACCGCCTCCTGGAACATACTGTTCCCCGGCAACACATCCCAACCCCCTCCCTATCCACGTCACCCCCCCTACACCCCCTCCCTGTGTCTGTAACCCCCCTACACCCCCTCCCTATCTCTGTAACCCCCCTACACGCCCTCGCTATCTCTATAACCCCCCTACACCCCCTCCCTGTCTCTGTAACCCCCCTACACCCCCTCCCTGTCTCTGTAACCCCCCTACACCCCCTCCCTGTCTCTGTAACCCCCCTACATCCCCTCCCTATCTCTGTAACCCCCCTACACCCCCTCCCTGTCTCTGTAACCCCCCTACACCCCCTCCCTGTCTCTGTAACCCCCCTACACCCCCTCACTGTCTCTGTAACCCCCTACTCCCCCTCCCTATCTCTGTAACCCCCTACACTCCCTCCCTATCTCTGTAACCCCCCTACACCCCCTCCCTGTCTCCATAAACCCCTACACCCCCTCCCTGTCTCTGTAACCCCCCTACACCCCCTCCCTATCTCTGTAACCCCCTACACCCCCTCCCTGTCTCTATAAACCCCTACACCCCCTCCCTGTCTCTATAAACCCCTACACCCCCTCCCTATCTCTGTAACCCCCCTCCACCCCCTCCCTGTCTCTGCAAACCCCCTCCACCCCCTCCTGGTCTCTGTAACCCCCTACACCCCCTCCCTGTCTCTGTAACCCCCCTACACCCCCTCCCTATCTCTGTAACCCCCTACACCCCCTCCCTGTCTCTGTAACCCCCCTACACCCCCTCCCTGTCTCTGTAACCCCCCTACACCCCCTCCCTGTCTCTGTAACCCCTACACCCCCTCCCTGTCTCTGTAACACCCCTACACCCCCTCCCTATCTCTGTAACCCCCTACACCCCCTCCCTGTCTCTGTAACCCCCTACACCCCCTCCCTGTCTCCATAAACCCCTACACCCCCTCCCTGTCTCTGTAACCCCCCTACACCCCCTCCCTATCTCTGTAACCCCCTACACCCCCTCCCTGTCTCTATAAACCCCTACACCCCCTCCCTGTCTCTATAAACCCCTACACCCCCTCCCTATCTCTGTAACCCCCTACACCCCCTCCCTATCTCTGTAACCCCCTACACCCCCTCCCTGTCTCTGTAACCCCCTACACCCCCCTCCCTATCTCTGTAACCCCCCTACAACCCCCTCCCTATCTCTGTAACCCCCCTCCACCCCCTCCCTGTCTCTGCAAACCCCCTCCACCCCCTCCTGGTCTCTGTAACCCCCTACACCCCCTCCCTGTCTCTGTAAACCCCCTACACCCCCTCCCTATCTCTGTAACCCCCTACACCCCCTCCCTGTCTCTGTAACCCCCCTACACCCCCTCTCTGTCTCTGTAACCCCCCTACACACCCTCCCTATCTCTGTAACCCCCCTACACCCCCTCCCTGTCTCTGTAACCCCCCTACACCCCCTCCCGGTCTCTGTAACCCCCTACACCCCCTCCCTGTCTCTCTAACCAACCTACACCCCCTCCCTGTCTCTGTAACCCCCCTACACCCCCTCCCTGTGTCTGTAACCCCCCTACACCCCCTCCCTATCTCTGTAACCCCCCTACACGCCCTCGCTATCTCTATAACCCCCCTACACCCCCTCCCTGTCTCTGTAACCCCCCTACACCCCCTCCCTGTCTCTGTAACCCCCCTACACCCCCTCCCTGTCTCTGTAACCCCCCTACACCCCCTCCCTATCTCTGTAACCCCCCTACACCCCCTCCCTGTCTCTGTAACCCCCCTACACCCCCTCCCTGTCTCTGTAACCCCCCTACACCCCCTCACTGTCTCTGTAACCCCCTACTCCCCCTCCCTATCTCTGTAACCCCCTACACTCCCTCCCTATCTCTGTAACCCCCCTACACCCCCTCCCTGTCTCTGTAACCCCCTACAACCCCCTCCCTGTCTCCATAAACCCCTACACCCCCTCCCTGTCTCTGTAACCCCCCTACACCCCCTCCCTATCTCTGTAACCCCCTACACCCCCTCCCTGTCTCTATAAACCCCTACACCCCCTCCCTGTCTCTATAAACCCCTACACCCCCTCCCTATCTCTGTAACCCCCCTCCACCCCCTCCCTGTCTCTGTAACCCCCCTACACCCCCTCCCTGTCTCTGTAACCCCCTACACCCCCTCCCTGTCTCTGTAACCCCCCTACACCCCCTCCCTGTCTCTGTAACCCCCTACACCCCCTCCCTGTCTCTGTAACACCCCTACACCCCCTCCCTATCTCTGTAACCCCCCTACACCCCCTCCCTGTCTCTGTAACCCCCTACACCCCCTCCCTGTCTCCATAAACCCCTACACCCCCTCCCTGTCTCTGTAACCCCCCTACACCCCCTCCCTATCTCTGTAACCCCCTACACCCCCTCCCTGTCTCTATAAACCCCTACACCCCCTCCCTGTCTCTATAAACCCCTACACCCCCTCCCTATCTCTGTAACCCCCTACACCCCCTCCCTATCTCTGTAACCCCCTACACCCCCTCCCTGTCTCTGTAACCCCCTACACCCCCCTCCCTATCTCTGTAACCCCCCTACACCCCCTCCCTATCTCTGTAACCCCCTCCACCCCCTCCCTGTCTCTGCAAACCCCCTCCACCCCCTCCTGGTCTCTGTAACCCCCTACACCCCCTCCCTGTCTCTGTAAACCCCCTACACCCCCTCCCTATCTCTGTAACCCCCTACACCCCCTCCCTGTCTCTGTAACCCCCCTACACCCCCTCTCTGTCTCTGTAACCCCCCTACACACCCTCCCTATCTCTGTAACCCCCCTACACCCCCTCCCTGTCTCTGTAACCCCCCTACACCCCCTCCCGGTCTCTGTAACCCCCTACACCCCCTCCCTGTCTCTCTAACCAACCTACACCCCCTCCCTGTCTCTGTAACCCCCCTACACCCCCTCCCTGTCTCTGTAACCCCCTCCCAGTCTATGTAACCCCCCTACACCCCCTCCCTATCTCTGTAACCCCCTCCCTGTCTCTGTAACCCCCCTACACCCCCTCCCTGTCTCTGTAACCCCCCACACCCCTCCCTAACTCTGTAACCCCCTTATACCCCCTCCCTATCTCTGTAACCCTCTACACCCCCTCCCAGTCTCTGTAACCCCCGACACACCCTCCCTGTCTCTGTAACCCCCCTACACCCCCTTCCTGTCTCTGTAACCCCCTACACCCCCTCCCTATCCCTGTAACCCCCTACACCCCCTCCCTGTCTCTGTAACCCCCCTACACACCCTCCCTGTCTCTGTAACCCCCTACACACCCTCCATGTCTCTGTAACCCCCCTACACCCCCTTCCTGTCTCTGTAACTCCCTACACCCCCTCCCTATCCCTGTAACCCCCTACACCCCCTCCCTGTCTCTATAACCCCCCTACACCCCCTGCCTATCTCTGTAACCCCCTACACCCCCTCCCTGTCTCTATAACCCCCCTACACCCCCTCCCTATCTCTGTAACCCCCCTACACCCCCTCCCTGTCTCTGTAACTCCCCTCCACCCCCTCCCGGTCTCTGTAACCCCCTACGCCCCCTCCCTGTCTCTGTAAACCCCTATACCCCCTCAATATCTCTGTAACACCCCAACACCCCCTCCCTGTCTCTGTAACCCCCTACACACCCTCCCTGTCTCTGTAACCTCCCTACACACCCTCCCTGTCTCTGTAATCCCCTACTCCCCCTCCCTGTCTCTGTAAACCCCCTACACACCCTCCCTATCTCTGTAAACCCCTACACACCCTCCCTGTCTCTGTAACCCCCTACACCCCCTCCCTATCTCTGTAACCCCCCTACTCCCCCTCCCTGTCTCTGTAACCCCCCAACACCACCTCCCGGTCTCTGTAACCCCCCTACACCCCCTCCCTGTCTCTGTAACCCCCCTCCACACCCTCCCTGTCTCTGCAACCCCCCTCCACCCCCTCCCGGTCTCTGTAACCCCCTACGCCCCCTCCCTATCTCTGTAATCCCCCTACACCCCTCCCTATCTCTCTAACCCCCCTACACCCCCTCCCTGTCTCTGTAACCCCCTACACCCCCTCCCTATCTCTGTAACCCCCCTACACCCCCTCCCTGTCTCTGTAACCCCCCACACCCCCTCCCTATTTCTGTAACCCCCTACACCCCCTCCCTGTCTCTGTAACCCCCCTACACCCCCTCCCTATCTCTGTAACCCCCTACACCCCCTCCCTGTCCCTGTAACCCCCCTACACCCCCTCCCTGTCTCTGTAACCCCCTACACCCCCTCCCTGTCTCTGTAACCCCCCTATACCCCCTCCCTATCTCTGTAACCCCCTATACACCCTCCATGTCTCTGTAACCCCCCTACACCCCCTTCCTGTCTCTGTAACCCCCTACACCCCCTCCCTGTCCCTGTAACCCCCCTACACCCCCTCCCTGTCTCTGTAACCCCCCTACTCCCCCTCCCTATCTCTGTAACCCCCCTACACCCCCTCCCTATCTCTGTAACCCCCCTACACCCCCTCCCTATCTCTGTAACCCCCTACACCCCCTCCCTATCTCTGTAAACCCCTACACCCCCTCCCTATCTCTGTAACCCCCCTACACCCCCTCCTTGTCTCTGTAACCCCCTACGCCCCCTCCCTGTCTCTCTAACCAACCTACACCCCCTCCCTGTCTCTATAAATCCCTACACCCCCTCCCTGTCTCTATAAATCCCTACAGCCCCTCCCTGTCTCTGTAACCCCCCTACACCCCCTCCCTGTCTCTGTAACCCCCCTACACACCCTCCCTGTCTCTCTAACCCCCCTACACCCCCTCCCTGTCTCTGTAACCCCCCTACACCCCCTCCCTATCTCTGTAACCACCCTACACACCCTCCCTGTCTCTGTAACCCCCCTACACCCCCTCCCTATCTCTGGAACCCCACTACACCCCCTCCCTATCTCTGTAACCCCCTACACCCCCTCCCTGTCTCTATAAACCCCTACACCCCCTCCCTGTCTCTGTAACCCCCCAAAACCCCCTCCCTAACTCTGTAACCCCCCTACACCCCCTCCCTATCTCTGTAACCCCCTACTCCCCCTCCCTATCTCTGTAACCCCCTACACCCCCTCCCTATCTCTGTAACCCCCTACACTCCCTCCCTATCTCTGTAACCCCCTACACCCCCTCCCTATCTCTGTAACCCCCTACACCCCCTCCCTATCTCTGTAACCCCCCTACACCCCCTCCCTATCCCTGTAACCCCCCTACTCCACCTCCCTGTCTCTGTAACCCCCCTATACCCCCTCCCTGTCTCTGTAAGCCCCCCGACACCCCCTCCCTTTCTCTGTAACCCCCCTATACCCCCTCCCTGTCTCTGTAACCCCCTACACCCCCTCCCTATCTCTGTAACCCCCCTACACCCCCTCCATGTCTCTGTAACCCCCCTACACCCCCTTCCTGTCTCTGTAACCCCCTACACCCCCTCCCTGTCTCTGTAACCCCCCTACACCCCCTCCCTGTCTCTGTAACCCCCCTACACCCCCTTCCTGTCTCTGTAACCCCCTACAACCTCTCCCTATCTCTGTAACCCCCTACACCCCCTCCCTGTCTCTGTAACCCCCCTACACCCCCTCCCTGTCTCTGTAACCCCCTACAACCTCTCCCTATCTCTGTAACCCCCTACACCCCCTCCATGTCTCTGTAACCCCCCTACACCCCCTCCCTGTCTCTGTAACCCCCCTACACCCCCTCCCTGTCTCTGTAACCCCCTACAACCTCTCCCTGTCTCTGTAACCCCCTACACCCCCTCCATGTCTCTGTAACCCCCCTACACCCCCTTCCTGTCTCTGTAACCCCCTACACCCCCTCCTTGTCTCTGTAACCCCCCTACACACCCTCCCTGTCTCTGTAACCCCCCTCCACCCCCGCCCTGTCTCTGCAAATCCCCTCCACCCCCTCCCGGTCTCTGTAACCCCCTACGCCCCCTCCCTATCTCTGTAACCCCCCTACACCCCCTCCCTGTCTCTGTAACCCCCCTGCACACCCTCCCTGTCTCTGTAAACCCCCTACACCCCCTCCCTGTCTCTGTAACCCCCTACTCCCCCTCCCTATCTCTGTAACCCACGACAGTCCCTCCCTATCTCTGTAACCCCCCTACACCCCCTCCCGGTCTCTGTAACCCCCTCCACCCCCTCCCTGTCTCTGTAACCTCCCTACACCCCCTCCCTGTCTCTGGAACCCACTACTCCCCCTCCCTGTCTCTGTAACCCCCCTACACCCCCTCCCTATCCCTGTAACCCCCCTACTCCCCCTCCCTGTCTCTGTAACCCCCTACACACCCTCCCTGTCTCTGTAACCCCCTACACCCCCTCCCTATCTCTGTAACCCCCTACACCCCCTCCCTATCTCTGTAACCCCCTACACCCCCTCCCTATCTCTGTAACCCCCCTACACCCCCTCCCTATCTCTGTAACCCCCCTACACCCCCTCCCTATCTCTGTAACCCCCGACACCCCCTCCCTGTCTCTGTAACCCCCTACGCCCCCTCCCGATCTCTGTACACCCCCTACTCCCCCTCCCTGTCTCTGTAAACCCCCTACACCCCCTCCCTGTCTCTGTAACCCCCTACACCCCCTCCCGGTCTCTGTAACCCCCCTACTCCCCCTCCCTGTCTCTTTAACCCCCTACACCCCCTCCCTATCTCTGTAACCCCCCTACACCCCCTCCCTGTCTCTGTAACCCCCCTCCACCCCCTCCCTATCTCTGTAACCCCCTACACTCCCTCCCTGTCTCTGTAACCCCCTACACCCCCTCCCTGTCTCTGTAACCCCCCTACACCCCCTCCCGGTCTCTGTAACCCCCCTACACCCCCTCCCTGTCTCTGTAACCCCCTACACCCCCTCCCTGTCTCTGTAACCTCCCTACACACCCTACACACCCTCCCTGTCTCTGTAACGCCCCAACACCCCCTCCCTGTCTCTGTAACCCCCTACTCCCCCTCCCTATCTCTGTAACCCAATACACACCCCTCCCTGTCTCTGTAACCCCCTGCACCCCCTCCCTGTCTCTGTAACCCCCCTACTCCCCCTCCCAGTCTCTGTAAGCCCCCTACACCCCCTCCCAGTCTCTGTAACCCCCCTACACCCCCTCCTTGTCTCTGTAACCCCCTACACCCCCTCCCTATCTCTGTAACCCCACTACTCCCCCTCCCGATCTCTGTATCCCCCTACACCACCTCCCTATCTCTGTAACCCCCTACACCCACTCCCTGTCTCTGTAACCCCCTACACCCCCTCCCTATCTCTGCAATCCCCCTACACCCCCTCCCTGTCACTGTAACCCCCCTACACCCCCTCCCTATCTCTGTAACCCCCTACACCCACTCCCTGTCTCTGTAACCCCCTACACCCCCTCCCTGTCTCTGTAACCCCCCTACACCACCTCCCTATCTCTGTAACCCCCCTACACCCCCTCCCTGTCACTGTAACCCCCCTACACCCCCTCCCTATCTCTGTAACCCCCTACACCCACTCCCTGTCTCTGTAACCCCCTACACCCCCTCCCTATCTCTGCAATCCCCCTACACCCCCTCCCTGTCTCTGTAACCCCCTACACCCCCTCCCTATCTCTGTAACCCCCCTACACCCCCTCCCGATCTCTGTCACCCCCCTACACCCCCTCCCTGTCTCTGCAACCCCCTACACCCCCTCCCTGTCTCTGTAACCCCCTACACCCCCTCCCTGTCTCTGTAACCCCCCTACACCCCCTCCCTGTCTCTGTAACCCCCCTACACCCCCTCCCTGTCTCTGTAACCCCCTACACCCCCTCCCTATCTCTGTAACCCCCCTCCACCCCCTCCCTGTCTCTGTAACCCCCCTACACCCCCTCCCTGTCTCTGTAACCCCCCTACACCCCCTCCCTATCTCTGTAACCCCCTACACCCCCTCCCTGTCTCTGTAATCCCCCAAAACCCCCTCCCTAACTCTGTAACCCCCTACACCCCCTCCCTGTCTCTGTAACCCCCCTACACCCCCTCCCTAACTCTGTAACCCCCTACACCCCCTCCCTATCTCTGTAACCCCCTACTCCCCCTCCCTGTCTCTGTAACCCCCCTACACCCCCTCCCTATCTCTGTAACCCCCTACACTCCCTCCCTATCTCTGTAACCCCCTACACCCCCTCCCTATCTCTGTAACCCCCTACACCGCCTCCCTATCTCTGTAACCCCCCTACACCCCCTCCCTATCCCTGTAACCCCCCTACTCCCCCTCCCTGTCTCTGTAACCCCCTACACCCCCTCCCTGTCTCTCTAACCCCCCACACCCCCTTCCTGTCTCTGTAACCCCCTACACCCCCTCCCTGTCTCTGTAACCCCCCTATACCCCCTCCCTGTCTCTGTAACCCCCTACACACCCTCCATGTCTCTGTAACCCCCCTACACCCCCTTCCTGTCTCTGTAACCCCCTACACCCCCTTCCTGTCTCTGTAACCCCCTACAACCTCTCCCTATCTCTGTAACCCCCCTACACCCCCTCCCTGTCTCTGTAACCCCCCTACACCCCCTCCCTGTCTCTGTAACCCCCCTACACCCCCTCCCTGTCTCTGTAAACCCCCTACACCCCCTCCCTGTCTCTGTAACCCCCCTACACCCCCTTCCTGTCTCTGTAACCCCCTACAACCTCTCCCTATCTCTGTAACCCCCTACACCCCCTCCATGTCTCTGTAACCCCCCTACACCCCCTCCCTGTCTCTGTAACCCCCTACAACCTCTCCCTATCTCTGTAACCCCCTACACCCCCTCCCTGTCTCTGTAACCCCCTACACCCCCTCCATGTCGCTGTAACCCCCCTACACCCCCTTCCTGTCTCTGTAACCCCCTACACCCCCTCCTTGTCTCTGTAACCCCACTACACACCCTCCATGTCTCTGTAACCCCCTACACCCCCCTCCCTATCTCTGTAACCCCCTACACCCCCTCCCTGTCTCTATAAACCCCTACACCCCCTCCCTGTCTCTGTAACCCCCCTCCACCCCCGCCCTGTCTCTGCAACCCCCCTCCAACCCCTCCCGGTCTCTGTAACCCCCTACGCCCCCTCCCTATCTCTGTAACCCCCCTACACCCCCTCCCTGTCTCTGTAACCCCCCTACTCCCCCTCCCGGTCTCTGTAACCCCCGACACCCCCTCCCTGTCTCTGGAACCCCCGACACACCCTCCCTGTCTCTGTAACCCCCCTACTCCCCCTCCCGGTCTCTGTAACCCCCGACACCCCCTCCCTGTCTCTGGAACCCCCGACACACCCTCCCTGTCTCTGTAACCCCCCAACACCCCCTCCCTGTCTCTGTAACCCCCTACTCCCCCTCCCTATCTCTGTAAACCACGACAGCCCCTCCCTGTCTCTGTAACCCCCTCCACCCCCTCGCAGTCTCTGTAACCCCCCTACACCCCCTCCCTGTCTCTGTAACCTCCCTACACCCCCTCCCTGTCTCTGGAACCCACTACTCCCCCTCCCTGTCTCTGTAACCCCCCTACACCCCCTCCCTATCCCTGTAACCCCCCTACTCCCCCTCCCTGTCTCTGTAACCCCCTACACACCCTCCCTGTCTCTGTAACCCCCTACACCCCCTCCCTATCTCTGTAACCCCCTACACCCCCTCCCTATCTCTGTAACCCCCTACACCCCCTCCCTATCTCTGTAACCCCCCTACACCCCCTCCCTATCTCTGTAACCCCCCTACACCCCCTCCCTATCTCTGTAACCCCCTACACCCCCTCCCTGTCTCTATAAACCCCTACACACCCTCCCTGTCTCTGTAACCCCCCTACCCACCCTCCCTGTCTCTGTAACCCCCCTCCACCCCCTCCCTGTCTCTGTAACCCCCCTACCCACCCTCCCTGTCTCTGTAACCCCCCTAAACCCCCTCCCTGTCTCTAGAAACCCCTACACACCCTCCCTGTCTCTGTAACCCCCCTACACACCCTCCCTGTCTCTGTAACCCCCCTCCACCCCCTCCCTGTCTCTGCAACCCCCCTCCACCCCCTCCCTGTCTCTGCAACCCCCCTCCACCCCCTCCCGGTCTCTGTAACCCCCTACGCCCCCTCCCTATCTCTGTAACCCCCCTACACTCCCTCCCTGTCTCTGTAACCCCCTACACCCCCTCCCTATCTCTGTAACCCCCCTACACCCCTCCCTATCTCTGTAACCCCCCTGCACCCCCTCCTTGTCTCTGTAACCCCCTACACCCCCTCGCAGTCTCTGTAACCCCCTACATCCCCTCCCTGTCTCTGCAACCTCCCTACACACCCTACACACCCTCCCTGTCTCTGTAACGCCCCAACACCCCCTCCCTGTCTCTGTAACCCCCTACTCCCCCTCCCTATCTCTGTAACCCAATACACACCCCTCCCTGTCTCTGTAACCCCCTGCACCCCCTCCCTGTCTCTGTAACCCCCTACACCCCCTCCTTAACTCTGTAACCCACTACTCCCCCTCCCAGTCTCTGTAACCCCCCTACACCCCCTCCCTATCTCTGTAACCCCCGACACCCCCTCCCTATCTCTGTAACCCCCTGCACCCCCTCCTTGTCTCTGTAACCCCCTACACCCCCTCCCTATCTCTGTAACCCCCGACACCCCCTCCCTATCTCTGTAACCCCCCGACACCCCCTCCCTGTCTCTGTATCCCCCTACACCCCCTCCCTATCTCTGTAACCCCCCTACACCCCCTCCCTATCTCTGTAACCCCACTACACCCCCTCACTGTCTCTGTAACCCCCTACACCCCCTCCCTATCTCTGTAACCCCCCTACACCCCCTCCCTGTCTCTGTAACCCCCTACACCCCCTCCCTGTCTCTGTAACCCCCTACACCCTCCCGGTCTCTGTAACCCCCTACACCCTCTCCCTATCTCTGTAACCCCCCTACACCCCCTCCCTATCTCTGTAACCCCCCTACACCCCCTCCCTATCTCTGTAACCCCACTACACCCCCTCACTGTCTCTGTAACCCCCTACACCCCCTCCCTATCTCTGTAACCCCCCTACACCCCCTCCCTGTCTCTGTAACCCCCTACAACCCCTCCTTGTCTCTGTAACCCCCCTACACCCCCTCCCTGTCACTGTAACCCCCCTACACCCCCTCCCTATCTCTGTAACCCCCTACACCCACTCCCTGTCTCTGTAACCCGCTACACCCCCTCCCTGTCTCTGCAATCTCCCTACACCCCCTCCCTGTCTCTGTAACCCCCTACACCCCCTCCCTATCTCTGTAACCCCCCTACACCCCCTCCCTGTCTCTGCAACCCCCTACACCCCCTCCCTGTCTCTGTCACCCCCCTACACCCCCTCCCTGTCTCTGCAACCCCCTACACCCCCCTCCCTGTCTCTGTAACGCCCTACACACCCTCCCTGTCTCTGTAACCCCCTACACCCCCTCACTGTCTCTGTAACCCCTACACCCCCTCCCTGTCTCTGTAACGCCCCTACACCCCCTCACTGTCTCTGTAACCCCTACACCCCCCTCCCCCTGTCTCTGTAACCCCCCTACACCCCCTCCCTATCTCTGTAACCCCCCTACACCCCCTCCCTGTCTCTGTAACCTCCCTACACCCCCTCCCTGTCTCTGTAACCCCCTACACACCCTCCCGGTCTCTGTGACCCCCTACACCCCCTCCCTATCTCTGTAACCCCCCTACACCCCCTCCCTATCTCTGTAACCCCACTACTCACCCTCCCTGTCTCTGTAACACCCCAAAACCCCCTCCCGATCTCTGTACACCCCCTACTCCCCCTCCCTATCTCTGTAACCCCCCTACACACCCTCCCTGTCTCTGTAACCCCCTACACACCCTCCCGGTCTCTGTAACCCCCTACACCCCCTCCCTATCTCTGTAAACCCCCTACACCCCCTCCCTGTCTCTGTAACCCCCTACACCCCCTCCCTATCCCTGTAACCCCACTACACACCCTCCCTGTCTCTGGAACCCCCTACACCCCCTCCCTATCTCTGTAACCCCCCTACACACCCTCCCTGTCTCTGGAACCCCCTACACCCCCTCCCTATCTCTGTAACCCCACTACTCCCCCTCCCTATCTCTGTAACCCCCTACACCCCCTCCCTGTCTCTGTAACCCCCTACACCCCCTCCCTGTCTCTGTAACCCCCCTACACCCCCTCCCTGTCTCTGTAACCCCCCTACACCCCCTCCCTATCCCTGTAACCCCCCTACACTCCCTCCCTGTCTCTGTAACCCCCTACACCCCCTCCCTATCTCGGTAACCCCCTACACCCCCTCCCACTCTATGTAACCCCCCTACACCCCCTCCCTGTCTCTGTAACCCCCCTACACCCCCTCCCTGTCTCTGTAACCCCCTACACCCCTCCCTATCTCTATAACACCCTACACCATCTCCCTGTCTCTGTAACCCCCCTACACCCCCTCCCTGTCTCTGTAACCCCCTACACCCCCTCCCTATCTCTGTAACCCCCTACACCCCCTCCCTATCTCTGTAACCCCCTACACCCCCTCCCTATCTCTGTAACCCCCCTCCACCCCCTCCCTGTCTCTGCAACCCCCCTCCACCCCCTCCCGGTCTCTGTAACCCCCCTCCACCCCCTCCCTATCTCTGTAACCCCCCTCCACCCCCTCCCTGTCTCTGCAACCCCCCTCCACCCCCTCCCGGTCTCTGTAACCCCCTACGCCCCCTCCCTATCTCTGTAACCTCCCTACACCCCCTCCC